>NW_028227566.1:0-127500 GCF_978045245.1 Mus caroli | reverse complement strand
GTACCCAAGGAGCTAAAGGGAACTGCAACCCCATAGGTGGAACATTATTATGAACTAACCAGTACCCCAGAGCTCTTGACTCTAGCTGCATTTGTATCAAAAGATGGCCTAGTCGGCCATCACTGTAAAGAGAGGCACATTGGACTTGCCAACTTTATATGCCCCAGTACAGAGCCAAGGGGTGGGGGTGGGTGGGTGGGGGACTGGGGAGGGGGAGTTTATTGGGGACTTTTTGGATAGCATTGGAAATATAATTGAGGAAAATAACGAATAAAAAAAAAAAGAAACGCACAGTGTAGTAAATAGTATATGAGTGAATTGCACTGAAAAACCTAGAAAATAAGAAATGCACATATTAGAATACAGTATATGAGTGAGTTGCACTTAGAAAACTAGAAAATAAGTAAAGCACATTGTAGAATACAGTATATGAGTGAGTTGCAAAGAAAAACCTAGAAAATAAGAAACGCACATATTAGAATACAGTATAAGAGTGAGTTTCACTGAGAAAACTAGAAAATAAGTAAAGCACAGTGTAGTACATAGTATACGAGTTGCAATGAAAAACCTAGAAAATAAGAAACGCACAAGTGTAGTACATAGTATAAGAGTGAGTTGCACTGAAAAAACTAGAAAATAAGTAAAGCACAGTGTAGTACATAGTATATGAGTGAATTGCACTGTAAAACCTGGAAAATAAGAAACACACATTGTAGAATACAGTATGAGTGAGTTGCACTGAAAATTCTGAAATATAAAAAATGTAGTGTAGTACACGTGATATGAGTGAGTTGAACTGAAAAACAGAGAATAAGAAAAGCACATTGTAGAATACAGTATATGAGTGAGTTGCACTGAAAAACCTAGAAAATAAGAAACGCAATTTTTTGAATACTGTATATGAGTGAGTTGCACTGGAAAACCTAGAAAACAAGAAACGCACATTGTAGAATACAGTATGAGTGAGTTGCATTGAAAATCCTGAAATATAAAAAACGCAGAGTGTAGTACATAGTATATGAGTGAGTTGCAGTGAAAAACCTCAAAAATAAGAAATGCACATTGTAGAATACAGTATATGAGTGGGTTGTACTGAAAAACCTAGAAAATAAGAAACGCACATATTAGAATACAGTATATTGAGTGAGTTGAACTGAAAAACCTAGAAAATAAGTAACGCACATTGTAGTACCTAGTATATGAGTGAGTTGCACTGTAAAACCTAAAAAATAAGAAAGGCACATTGTAGACTACAGTATATGAGTGAATTGCACTGAAAAAGTAGAAAATATGAAACGCACAGTGTATTGCATAGTATATGAGTGAGTTGCAGTGTAAAACTTAGAAAATAAGAAACGCACATTGTAGAATACAGTATGAGTGAGTTGCACTTAAAATCCTGAAATATAAGAAACACACATTGTAGTACACAGTATATGAGTGAGTTGCTATGAAAAACCTACAATATAAGAAAAGCACATATTAGAATAAAGTATATGAGTGAGTTGCACTGAGAAAATTAGAATATAAGTAAAGCACAGTGTAGTACATAGTATATGAGTGAGTTGCACTGTAAAACCAGAAAATAAGAAACGCACATATTAGAATAAAGTATATGAGTGAGTTGCACTGAGAAAATTAGAATATAAGTAAAGCACAGTGTAGTACATAGTATATGAGTGAGTTGCACTGTAAAACCAGAAAATAAGAAACGCACATATTAGAATAAAGTATATGAGTGAGTTGCACTGAAAAAACTAGAAAATAATAAAGCACAGTGTAGTACATAGTATATGAGTGAGTTGCACTGTAAAAACTAGAAAATAAGAAACGCACATTGTAGAATACAGTATGAGTGAGTTGCATTGAAAATCCTGAAATATAAGAAACACACAGTGTAGTACATAGTATATGAGTGAGTTGCAGTGAAAAACCTAGAAAATAAGAAACGCGTATTGTAGAATACAGTATATGAGTGAGTTGCACTGAGAAACCTAGAAAATAAGAAACACGTATTGTAGAATACAGTATATGAGTGAGTTGCACTGAGAAACCTAGAAAATAAGAAACGCACATATTGGAATACAGTATATGAGTGAGTTTCACTGAGAAAACTAGAAAATATGTAAAGCACAGTGTAGTACATAGTATGTGTGAGTTGCACTGTAAAACCTAGAAAACAAGAAACGCACATTGTAGACAAGAGTATGAGTGAGATGCATTGAAAATCCTGAAATATAAGAAACGCACAGTGTAGTACATAGAATATGAGTGAGTTGCACTGAAAAACCTAGAAAATAAGAAACGCACATATTAGAATACAGTATATGGGTGAGTTGCACTGAAAAAGCTAGAAAATATGAAATTCACATTGTAGTACATAGTATAGGAGTGAGTTGCAAGGTAAAACCTAGAACATAAAAAGGCACATTGTAGTCAACAGTATATGAGTGATTTGCACTGAAAAATCTAGAAAATATGAAACGCACAATGTAGTGCATAGTATATGAGTGAGTTGTACTGTAAAACCTAGAAAATGAGAAACGCACATTGTAGAATACAGTATGAATGAGTTGCACTGAAAATCCTGAAATATAAGAAACACACATTGTAGTACATAGTATATGAGTGAGTTGCTATGAAAAACCTAGAATATAAGAAACGCACAGTGTAGTACATAGAATATGAGTGAGTTGCACTGAAAAACCTAGAAAATAAGAAACGCACATATTAGAATACAGTATATGGGTGAGTTGCACTGAAAAACCTAGAAAATATGAAATTCACAGTGTAGTACATAGTATATGAGTGAGTTGCACTGAAAAACCATGATTACACGAAACGCATAGTGTAGTACATAGTATATGAGTAAGTTGCACTGAAAAACTTAGAATATAAGAAACGCACAATGTAGTACATAGTATATGAGTGAGTTGCATTGAATAACTTAGAATATAAGAAACGCACAGTGTAGTACATAGTATATGAGAGAGTTGCACTGAAAAACCCTGATTACATGAAACGCACAGTGTAGTACATAGTATATGAGTGAGTTGCATTGAAAAACTTAGAATAAGAAACGCACAGTGTAGTACATAGAATATGAGTGAGTTGCCCTGAAAAACTTAGAATGTAAGAAACGACAGTGTAGTACATAGTATATGAGTGAGTTGAACTGAAAAACACTGATTATACGAAACGCACTGTGTAATACATAGTATATGAGTGAGTGGCACTGAAAAACCATGACTACAGGAAACACACAGTGTTGTTCATAATATATGAGTGAGTTGCACTGAAAAACCGTGATTACACGAAACGCACAGTGTAGTATGAGTGAGTTGCACTAAAAATCTTAGGATATAAGAAACGCACAGTGTAGTACATAGTAATTGAGTGAGTTTCACTGAAAAACTTAGAATGTAAGAACCGCACAGTGTAGTACATAGTATATGAGTGAGTTGCACTGAAAAACCCTGATTACACGAAACGCACAGTGTAGTACATAGTATATGAGTGAGTTGCACTGAAAAACCCTGATCAGAAGAAATGCACACTGTAGTACATAGTATATGAGTGAGTTGCACTGAAAAACTTAGAATATAAGAAACGCACAGTGTAGTACATAGTATATGAGTGAGTTGCACTGAAAACCTTAGAACATAAGAAATGCACAGTGTAGTACATAGTATATGAGTGAGTTGCTTTTAAAAACTTAGAATATAAGAAACGCACAGTGTAGAACATAGTATATGAGGGACTTGCACTGAAAAACCATGATTACAAGAAACGCCCAGTGTAGTACACAGTATATGATTGAGTTGCACTTTAAAACTTAGAATATAAGAAACGCATTGTGTAGTACATAGTATATGAGTGAGTTGCACTTAAAAACTTAGAATATAAGAAACGCACAGTGTAGTACATAGTATATGACTGAGTTGCACTGAAAAACCCTGATTATACGAAACGCAAAGTGTCTTTCGTACTTATAGTATATGAGTGACTTTCACTGAAAAACCATGATTACAAGAAACGCACAGTGTAGTACATAGTATATGATTGAGTTGCACTGAAAAACTTAGAATATAAGAAATGCACAGAGTAGTACATAGTATATGAGTGAGTTAGACTTTAAAACTTAGAATATAAGAAACGCACAGTGTAGTACATAGTATATGAGTGAATTGCACTGAAAAACTTAGAATATAAGAAACGCACAGTGTAGTACATAGTATATGAGTGAGTTGCACTGAAAAACTAAGAATATAAGAAACGCACAGCGTAGTACATAGTATATGAGTATGTTGCACTGAAAAACTTAGAATATAAGAAACGCACAGTGTAGTACATAGTATATGAGTGAGTTGCACTGAAAAACCCAGACTACACGAAACGCACAGTGTAGTACATAGTATATGAGTGAGTTGCACTGAAAAACTTAGAATTTACTGAAAAACCCGGATTACACGAAAAGCACAGTGTAGTACGTAGTATATGAGTGAGTTGCACTGAAAAACTTAGAATATAAGAAACGCACAGTGTAGTACATAGTATATGAGTGAGTTGCACTGAAAAACTTCGAATATAAGAACCGCACAGTGTTGTACATAGTATATGAGTGAGTTGCATTGAAAACCTTAGAATATAAGAAAAGCACAGTGTAGTACATAGTATATGAGTAAGTTGCACTGAAAATTTAGAATATAAGAAACGCACAGTGTAGTACATAGTATATGAGTGTGTTGCACTGAAAAACTTAGAATATAAGAAACGCACAGTTTAGTACATAGTATATGAGTAAGTTGCACTGAAAAAATTAGAATATAAGAAACGCACATTGTAGTACATAGTATATGAGGGAGTTGCATTGACAAACTTAGAATAGAAGAAACGCACCGTGTAGAACAGAGAATATAAGTGAGTTGCTTTTAAAATCTTAGAATATAAGAAACGCACAGTGTAGAACATAGTATATGAGGGACTTGCACTGAAAAACCATGATTACAAGAAATGCCCAGTGTAGTACATAGTATATGATTGAGTTGCACTTTAAAACTTAGAATATAAGAAACGCATCGTGTAGTACATAGTATATGAGTGAGTTGAACTTAAAAACTTAGAATATAAGAAATGCACAGTGTAGTACATAGTATATGACTGAGTTGAACTGAAAAACCCTGATTATACGAAACACAAAGTGTCTTTCGTACTTATAGTATATGAATGACTTGCACTGAAAAACCATGATTACAAGAAATGCACAGTGTAGTACATAGTATATGATTGAATTGCACTGAAAAACTTAGAATATAAGAAATGCACAGTGTAGTACATAGTATATGAGTGAGTTAGACTTTAAAACTTAGAATATAAGAAACGCACAGTGTAGTACATAGTATATGAGTGAATTGCACTGAAAAAGTTAGAATATTAGAAACGCACAGTGTAGTACATAGTATATGAGTGAGTTGCACTGAAAAACTTAAAAAAAAGAAACGAACAGTGTAGTACATAGTATATGAGTGAGTTGCACTGAAAAACCCAGATTACACGAAACGCACAGTGTAGTACATAGTATATGAGTGAGTTGCACTGAAAAAACCTGATTACACAAAATGCACAGTGTAGTACATAGTATATGAGTGAGTTGCACTGAAAAACTTAGAATTTACTGAAAAACCCGGATTACACGAAAAGCACAGTGTAGTACATAGTATATGAGCGAGTTGCACTGAAAACTTAGAATATAAGAAACGCACAGTGTAGTACATAGTATATGAGTGTGTTGCACTGAAAAACTTAGAATATAAGAAACGCACAGTGTAGTACATAGTATATGAGTGAGTTGCACTGAAAAAGTTAGAATTTACTGAAAAACCCGGATTACACGAAAAGCACAGTGTAGTACATAGTATATGACTGAGTTGCACTGAAAAACTTAGAATATAAAAAACGCACAGTGTAGTACATAGTATATGAGTGAGTTGCACTGAAAAACTCTGATTACACGAAACGAAAAGTGCGTTTCGTACTCATAGTATATGAGTGACTTGCACTGAAAAACAATGATTACAAGAAACGCACAGTGTAGTACATAGTATATGATTGAGTTGCACTGAAAAACTTAGAATATAAGAAACGCACAGTGTAGTACATAGTATATGAGTGAGTTGCACTGAAAACCTTAGAATATAAGAATGCACAATGTAGTACATAGTATATGAGTAACACTGAAAACTTAGAATATAAGAAACGCACAGTGTAGTACATAGTATATGAGTGTGTTGCACTGAAAAACTTAGAATATAAGAAACGCACAGTGTAGTACATAGTATATGAGTAAGTTGCACAGAAAAAATTAGAATATAAGAAACGCCGAGTGTAGTACATGGTATATGAGTGAGTTGCACTGAAAAACTTAGAATTTACTGAAAAACCCGGATTACACGAAATGCACAGTGTAGTACATAGTATATGACTGAGTTGCACTGAAAAACTTAGAATATAAGAAACGCACAGTGTAGTACATAGTATATGAGTGAGTTGCACTGAAAAACCCTGATTACACGAAACGCAAAGTGCGTTTCGTACTCATAGTATATGAGTGACTTGCACTGAAAAACAATGATTACAAGAAACGCACAGTGTAGTACATAGTATATGATTGAGTTGCACTGAAAAACTTAGAATATAAGAAACGCACAGTGTAGTACATAGTATATGAGTGAGTTGCACTTTAAAACTTAGAATATAAGAAACGCACAGTGTAGTACATAGTATATGAGTGAGTTACACTGAAAAACCCTGATTGAAAGAAACGCACAGTGTAGTATATAGTATATCAGTGAGTTACACTGAAAAACCCTGATTGCATAAACGCACAGTGTAGTACATAGTATATGAGTGAGTTGCACTGAAAAACTTAGAATATAAAAAACACACAGTTTAGCACATTTTATTTGAGTGATTGCACTGAAAAACTTAGAATATAAGAAACGCACAGTGTAGTACATAGTATATGAGAGAGTTGCACTGAAAAACCCTGATTACATGAAACGCACAGTGTAGTACATAGTATATGAGTGAGTTGCACTGAAAAACCCTGATTACAAGAAACACATAGTGTAGTACATAGTATATGAGTGAGGTGCATTGAAAAACTTAGAATAAGAAATGCACAGTGTAGTACATAGTATATGAGTGAGTGGCACTGAAAAACTTAGAATGTAAGAAACGCACAGGGTAGTACATAGTATATGAGTGAGTTGCACTGAAAAACCTTGATTACACGAAACGCTCTGTGTAATACATAGTATATGAGTGAGTGGCACTGAAAAACCATGACTACAGGGAACACATAGTGTTGTTCATAATATATGAGTGAGTTGCACTGAAAAACCGTGATTACTCGAAACGCACAGTGCAGTATGAGTGAGTTGCACTAAAAATCTTAGAATATAAGAAACGCACAGTGTAGTATATAGTAATTGAGTGAGTTTCACTGAAAAACTTAGAATGTAAGAACCGCACAGTGTAGTACATAGTATATGAGTGAGTTGCACTGAAAAACCCTGATTACACGAAACGCACTGTGTAGTATAGTATATGAGTGAGTTGCACTGAAAAACACTGATCACAAGAAATGCACACTGTAGTACATAGTATATGAGTGAGTGGCACTGAAAAACTTCGAATATAAGAACCGCACAGTGTTGTACATAGTATATGAGTGAGTTGCACTGAAAACCTTAGAATATAAGAAACACATGTGTAGTACATAGTATATGAGTGAGTTGCACTGAAAACTTAGAATATAAGAAACGCACAGTGTAGTACATAGTATATGAGTGTGTTGCACTGAAAAACTTAGAATATAAGAAACCCACACTGTAGTACATAGTATATGAGTAAGTTGCACTGAAAAAATTAGAATATAAGAAACGCACATTGTAGTACATAGTATATGACGGAGTTGCATTGAAAAACTTAGAATATAAGAAATGCACCGTGTAGTACATAGTATATGAGTGAGTTGCTTTTAAAAACTTAGAATATAAGAAACGCACAGTGTAGAACATAGTATATGAGGGACTTGCACTGAAAAACCTGATTACAAGAAACGCCCAGTGTAGTACATAGTATATGATTGAGTTGCACTTTAAAACTTAGAATATAAGAAACGCATCATGTAGTACATAGTATATGAGTGAGTTGCACTTATAAACTTAGAATATAAGAAACGCACAGTGTAGTACATAGTATATGACTGAGTTGCACTGAAAAACCCTGATTATACCAAACGCAAAGTGTCTTTTGTACTTATAGTATATGAGTGACTTTCACTGAAAAACCATGATTACAAGAAACGCACAGTGTAGTAAATAGTATATGATTGAGTTGCACTGAAAAACTTAGAATATAAGAAATGCACAGAGTAGTACATAGTATATGAGTGAGTTAGACTTTAAAACTTAGAATATAAGAAACTCACAGTGTAGTACATAGTATATGAGTGAATTGCACTGAAAAACTTAGAATATAAGAAACGCACAGTGTAGTACATAGTATATGAGTGAGTTGCACTGAAAAACTTAGAAATAAGAAACGAACAGTGTAGTACATAGTATATGAGTGAGTTGCACTGAAAAACTAAGAATATAAGAAACGCACAGCATAGTACATAGTATATGAGTATGTTGCACTGAAAAACTTAGAATATAAGAAACGCACAGTGTAGTACATAGTATATGAGTGAGTTGCACTGAAAAACCCAGATTACAGGAAACGCACAGTGTAGTACATAGTATATGAGTGTGTTGCACTGATAAAACCTGATTACACTAAATGCACAGTGTAGTACATAGTATATGAGTGAGTTGCACTGAAAAACTTAGAATTTACTGAAAAACCCGGATTACAAGAAAAGCACAGTGTAGTACATAGTATATGAGTGAGTTCCACTGAAAAACTTAGAATATAAGAAACGCACAGTGTAGTACATAGTATATGAGTGAGTTGCACTGAAAACCTTAGAATATAAGAAACGCACAGTGTAGTACATAGTATATGAGTGAGTTGCACTGAAAACATAGAATATAAGAAACGCACAGTGTAGTACATATTATATGAGTGTGTTGCACTGAAAAACTTAGAACATAAGAAACGCACAGTGTAGTACATAGTATATGAGTAAGTTGCACTGAAAAAATTAGAATATAAGAAACGCACCTTGTAGTACATAGTATATGAGGGACTTGCACTGAAAAACCATGATTACAAGAAACGCCCAGTGTAGTACATAATATATGATTGAGTTGCACTTTAAAACTTAGAATATAAGAAACACATCGTGTAGTACATAGTATATGAGTGAGTTGCACTTAAAAACTTAGAATATAAGAAATGCACAGTGTAGTATATAGTATATGACTGAGTTGCACTGAAAAACTTAGAATTTACTGAAAAACCCGCATTACACGAAATGCACAGTGTAGTACATAGTATATGAGTGAGTTGCACTGAAAAACTTAGAATATAAGAAACGCACAGTGTAGTACATAGTATATGAGTGAGTTGCACTGAAAAACCCTGATTACACGAAACGAAAAGTGCGTTTCGTACTCATAGTATATGAGTGACTTGCACTGAAAAACAATGATTACAAGAAACGCACAGTGTAGTACATAGTATATGAGTGAGTTGCACTTTAAAACTTAGAATATAAGAAACAGTGTAGTTCATTGTATATGAGTGAATTGCACTGAAAAACTTAGAATATAAGAAACGCACAGTGTAGTACATAGTATATGAGTGAGTTGCACTTTAAAACTTAGAATATAAGAAACGCACAGTGGAGTATATAGTATATGAGTGAGTTGCACTGAAAAACTTAGAATATAGAAACGAACAGTGTAGTACATAGTATATGATTGTGTTGCACTGAAAAACTTAGAATATAAGAAACGCACAGTGTAGTACATAGTATATGAGTGTGTTGCATTTAAAAACTTAGAATATAAGAAACACACAGTGTAGTACATAGTATATGAGTGAGTTGCACTGAAAAACCCTGATTACACGAAAAGCACAGTGTAGTACATAGTATATGAGTGAGTTGCACTGAAAAACCCTGATTACACAAAACGCACAGTGTAGTTCTTAATATATGAGTGATTTGCAATGAAAAACCGTGATTACACGAAACGCACAGTGTAGTACATAGTATATGAGTGCGTTGGACTGAAAAACATAGAATATAAGAAACACACAGAGTAGTACATAGTATATGAGTGAGTTGCATTGAAAAACTTAGAATATAAGAAACGCACAGTGTAGTACCTAGTATATGAGTGAGTTGCATTGAATAACTTAGAATATAAGAAACGCACAGTGTAGTACATAGTATATGAGAGAGTTGCACTGAAAAACCCTGATTACATGAAACGCACAGTGTAGTACATAGTATATGAGTGAGTTGCACTGAAAAACCCTGATTACAAGAAACACATAGTGTAGTACATAGTATATGAGTGAGTTGCATTGAAAAACTTAGAATAAGAAATGCACAGTGTAGTACATAGTATATGAGTGAGTGGCACTGAAAAACTTAGAATGTAAGAAACGCACAGGGTAGTACATAGTATATGAGTGAGTGGCACTGAAAAACCATGACTACAGGAAACACAGAGTGTTGTTCATAATGTATGAGTGAATTGCACTGAAAAACCGTGATTACTCGAAACGCACAGTGTAGTATGAGTGAGTTTTACTAAAAATCTTAGAATATAAGAAACGCACAGTGTAGTACATAGTAATTGAGTGAGTTTCACTGAAAAACTTAGTATGTAAGAACCGCACAGTGTAGTACATAGTATATGAGTGAGTTGCACTGAAAAACACTGATCACAAGAATTGCACACTGTAGTACATAGTATATGAGTGAGGTGCACTGAAAAACTTCGAATATAAGAAACGCACAGTGTAGTACTTAGTATATGAGTAAGTTGCACTGAAAAAATTATAATATAAGAAACACACACATTGTAGTACATAGTATATGAGGGAGTTGCATTGAAAAACTTAGAATATAAGAAACGCAACGTGTAGTACATAGTATATGAGTGAGTTGCTTTTAAAAACTTAGAATATAAGAAACGCACAGTGTAGAACATAGTATATGAGGGACTTGCACTGAAAAACCATGATTACAAGAAAGGCCCAGTGTAGTACATAGTATATGATTGAGTTGCACTTTAAAACTTAGAATATAAGAAACGCATCGTGTAGTACATAGTATATGAGTGAGTTGCACTTAAAAACTTAGAATATAAGAAACGCACAGTGTAGTACATAGTATATGACTGAGTTGCACTGAAAAACCCTGATTATATTAAACGCAAAGTGACTTTCGTATTTATAGTATATGAGTGACTTGCACTGAAAAACCATGATTACAAGAAACGCACAGTGTAGTACATAGTATATGATTGAGTTGCACTGAAAAACTTAGAATATAAGAAATGCACAGTGTAGTACATAGTATATGAGTGAGTTAGACTTTAAAACTTAGAATATAAGAAACGCACAGTGTAGTACATAGTATATGAGTGAATTGCACTGAAAAACCCTGATTACACGAAAAGCACAGTGTAGTACATAGTATATGAGTGAGTTGCACTGAAAAACCCTGATTACACAAAACGCACAGTGTAGTTCTTAATATATGAGTGAGTTGCAATGAAAAACCGTGATTACACGAAACGCACAGTGTAGTACATAGTATATGAGTGCGTTGGACTGAAAAACATAGAATATAAGAAACACACAGAGTAGTACATAGTATATGAGTGAGTTGCATTGAAAAACTTAGAATATAAGAAACGCACAGTGTAGTACCTAGTATATGAGTGAGTTGCATTGAATAACTTAGAATATAAGAAACGCACAGTGTAGTACATAGTATATGAGTGAGTTACACTGAAAAACCCTGATTGAAAGAAACGCACAGTGTAGTATATAGTATATGAGTGAGTTACACTGAAAAACCCTGATTGCAAGAAACGCACAGTGTAGTACATAGTATATGAGTGAGTTGCACTGAAAAACTTAGAATATAAAAAACACACAGTTTAGCACATTTTATTTGAGTGATTGCACTGAAAAACTTAGAATATAAGAAACGCACAGTGTAGTACATAGTATATGAGAGAGTTGCACTGAAAAACCCTGATTACATGAAACGCACAGTGTAGTACATAGTTTATGAGTGAGTTGCACTGAAAAACCCTGATTACAAGAAACACATAGTGTAGTACATAGTATATGAGTGAGTTGCATTGAAAAACTTAGAATAAGAAATGCACAGTGTAGTACATAGTATATGAGTGAGTGGCACTGAAAAACTTAGAATGTAAGAAACGCACAGGGTAGTACATAGTATATGAGTGAGTTGCACTGAAAAACCCTGATTACACGAAACGCACTGTGTAATACATAGTATATGAGTGAGTGGCACTGAAAAACCATGACTACAGGAAACACAGAGTGTTGTTCATAATATATGAGTGAATTGCTCTGAAAAACCGTGATTACTCGAAACGCACAGTGTAGTATGAGTGAGTTTTACTAAAAATCTTAGAATATAAGAAACGCACAGTGTAGTACATAGTAATTGAGTGAGTTTCACTGAAAAACTTAGAATGTAAGAACCGCACAGTGTAGTACATAGTATATGAGTGAGTTGCACTGAAAAACACTGATCACAAGAAATGCACACTGTAGTACATAGTATATGAGTGAGGTGCACTGAAAAACTTCGAATATAAGAAACGCACAGTGTAGTACATAGTATATCAGTGTTTTGTACTGAAAAACTTAGAATATAAGAAACGCACAGTGTAGTACATAGTATATGAGTAAGTTGCACTGAAAAAATTATAATATAAGAAACACACATTGTAGTACATAGTATATGAGGGAGTTGCATTGAAAAACTTAGAATATAAGAAACGCAACGTGTAGTACATAGTATATGAGTGAGTTGCTTTTAAAAACTTAGAATATAAGAAACGCACAGTATAGAACATAGTATATGAGGGACTTTCACTGAAAAACCATGATTACAAGAAACGCCCAGTGTAATACATAGTATATGATTGAGTTGCACTTTAAAACTTAGAATATAAGAAACGCATCGTGTAGTACATAGTATACGAGTGAGTTGCACTTAAAAACTTAGAATATAAGAAACGAACAGTGTAGTACATAGTATATGACTGAGTTGCACTGAAAAACCATGATTATATTAAACGCAAAGTGACTTTCGTATTTATAGTATATGAGTGACTTGCACTGAAAAACCATGATTACAAGAAACGCACAGTGTAGTACATAGTATATGATTGAGTTGCACTGAAAAACTTAGAATATAAGAAATGCACAGTGTAGTACATAGTATATGAGTGAGTTAGACTTTAAAACTTAGAATATAAGAAACGCACAGTGTAGTACATAGTATATGAGTGAGTTGCACTGAAAAACCCAGATTACACGAAACGCACAGTGTAGTACGTAGTATATGAGTGAGTTGCACTGAAAAAACCTGATACATGAAATGCACAGTGTAGTACATAATATATGAGTGAGTTGCACTGAAAAACTTAGAATTTACTGAAAAACCCGGATTACACGAAAAGCACAGTGTAGTACATAGTATATGAGCGAGTTGCACTGAAAACTTAGAATATAAGAAACGCACAGTGTAGTACATAGTATATGAGTGTGTTGCACTGAAAAACTTAGAATATAAGAAACGCACAGTGTAGTACATAGTATATGAGTGAGTTGCACTGAAAAAGTTAGAATTTACTGAAAAACCCGGATTACACGAAAAGCACAGTGTAGTACATAGTATATGACTGAGTTGCACTGAAAAACTTAGAATATAAAAAACGCACAGTGTAGTACATAGTATATGAGTGAGTTGCACTGAAAAACTCTGATTACACGAAACGAAAAGTGCGTTTCGTACTCATAGTATATGAGTGACTTGCACTGAAAAACAATGATTACAAGAAACGCACAGTGTAGTACATAGTATATGAGTGAGTTGCACTGAAAAAGTTAGAATTTACTGAAAAACCCGGATTACACGAAAAGCACAGTGTAGTACATAGTATATGACTGAGTTGCACTGAAAAACTTAGAATATAAAAAACGCACAGTGTAGTACATAGTATATGAGTGAGTTGCACTGAAAAACTCTGATTACACGAAACGAAAAGTGCGTTTCGTACTCATAGTATATGAGTGACTTGCACTGAAAAACAATGATTACAAGAAACGCACAGTGTAGTACATAGTATATGATTGAGTTGCACTGAAAAACTTAGAATATAAGAAACGCACAGTGTAGTACATAGTATATGAGTGAGTTGCACTGAAAACCTTAGAATATAAGAATGCACAATGTAGTACATAGTATATGAGTAACACTGAAAACTTAGAATATAAGAAACGCACAGTGTAGTACATAGTATATGAGTGTGTTGCACTGAAAAACTTAGAATATAAGAAACGCACAGTGTAGTACATAGTATATGAGTAAGTTGCACAGAAAAAATTAGAATATAAGAAACGCCGAGTGTAGTACATGGTATATGAGTGAGTTGCACTGAAAAACTTAGAATTTACTGAAAAACCCGGATTACACGAAATGCACAGTGTAGTACATAGTATATGACTGAGTTGCACTGAAAAACTTAGAATATAAGAAACGCACAGTGTAGTACATAGTATATGAGTGAGTTGCACTGAAAAACCCTGATTACACGAAACGCAAAGTGCGTTTCGTACTCATAGTATATGAGTGACTTGCACTGAAAAACAATGATTACAAGAAACGCACAGTGTAGTACATAGTATATGATTGAGTTGCACTGAAAAACTTAGAATATAAGAAACGCACAGTGTAGTACATAGTATATGAGTGAGTTGCACTTTAAAACTTAGAATATAAGAAACGCACAGTGTAGTACATAGTATATGAGTGAGTTACACTGAAAAACCCTGATTGAAAGAAACGCACAGTGTAGTATATAGTATATCAGTGAGTTACACTGAAAAACCCTGATTGCATAAACGCACAGTGTAGTACATAGTATATGAGTGAGTTGCACTGAAAAACTTAGAATATAAAAAACACACAGTTTAGCACATTTTATTTGAGTGATTGCACTGAAAAACTTAGAATATAAGAAACGCACAGTGTAGTACATAGTATATGAGAGAGTTGCACTGAAAAACCCTGATTACATGAAACGCACAGTGTAGTACATAGTATATGAGTGAGTTGCACTGAAAAACCCTGATTACAAGAAACACATAGTGTAGTACATAGTATATGAGTGAGGTGCATTGAAAAACTTAGAATAAGAAATGCACAGTGTAGTACATAGTATATGAGTGAGTGGCACTGAAAAACTTAGAATGTAAGAAACGCACAGGGTAGTACATAGTATATGAGTGAGTTGCACTGAAAAACCTTGATTACACGAAACGCTCTGTGTAATACATAGTATATGAGTGAGTGGCACTGAAAAACCATGACTACAGGGAACACATAGTGTTGTTCATAATATATGAGTGAGTTGCACTGAAAAACCGTGATTACTCGAAACGCACAGTGCAGTATGAGTGAGTTGCACTAAAAATCTTAGAATATAAGAAACGCACAGTGTAGTATATAGTAATTGAGTGAGTTTCACTGAAAAACTTAGAATGTAAGAACCGCACAGTGTAGTACATAGTATATGAGTGAGTTGCACTGAAAAACCCTGATTACACGAAACGCACTGTGTAGTATAGTATATGAGTGAGTTGCACTGAAAAACACTGATCACAAGAAATGCACACTGTAGTACATAGTATATGAGTGAGTGGCACTGAAAAACTTCGAATATAAGAACCGCACAGTGTTGTACATAGTATATGAGTGAGTTGCACTGAAAACCTTAGAATATAAGAAACACATGTGTAGTACATAGTATATGAGTGAGTTGCACTGAAAACTTAGAATATAAGAAACGCACAGTGTAGTACATAGTATATGAGTGTGTTGCACTGAAAAACTTAGAATATAAGAAACCCACACTGTAGTACATAGTATATGAGTAAGTTGCACTGAAAAAATTAGAATATAAGAAACGCACATTGTAGTACATAGTATATGACGGAGTTGCATTGAAAAACTTAGAATATAAGAAATGCACCGTGTAGTACATAGTATATGAGTGAGTTGCTTTTAAAAACTTAGAATATAAGAAACGCACAGTGTAGAACATAGTATATGAGGGACTTGCACTGAAAAACCTGATTACAAGAAACGCCCAGTGTAGTACATAGTATATGATTGAGTTGCACTTTAAAACTTAGAATATAAGAAACGCATCATGTAGTACATAGTATATGAGTGAGTTGCACTTATAAACTTAGAATATAAGAAACGCACAGTGTAGTACATAGTATATGACTGAGTTGCACTGAAAAACCCTGATTATACCAAACGCAAAGTGTCTTTTGTACTTATAGTATATGAGTGACTTTCACTGAAAAACCATGATTACAAGAAACGCACAGTGTAGTAAATAGTATATGATTGAGTTGCACTGAAAAACTTAGAATATAAGAAATGCACAGAGTAGTACATAGTATATGAGTGAGTTAGACTTTAAAACTTAGAATATAAGAAACTCACAGTGTAGTACATAGTATATGAGTGAATTGCACTGAAAAACTTAGAATATAAGAAACGCACAGTGTAGTACATAGTATATGAGTGAGTTGCACTGAAAAACTTAGAAATAAGAAACGAACAGTGTAGTACATAGTATATGAGTGAGTTGCACTGAAAAACTAAGAATATAAGAAACGCACAGCATAGTACATAGTATATGAGTATGTTGCACTGAAAAACTTAGAATATAAGAAACGCACAGTGTAGTACATAGTATATGAGTGAGTTGCACTGAAAAACCCAGATTACAGGAAACGCACAGTGTAGTACATAGTATATGAGTGTGTTGCACTGATAAAACCTGATTACACTAAATGCACAGTGTAGTACATAGTATATGAGTGAGTTGCACTGAAAAACTTAGAATTTACTGAAAAACCCGGATTACAAGAAAAGCACAGTGTAGTACATAGTATATGAGTGAGTTCCACTGAAAAACTTAGAATATAAGAAACGCACAGTGTAGTACATAGTATATGAGTGAGTTGCACTGAAAACCTTAGAATATAAGAAACGCACAGTGTAGTACATAGTATATGAGTGAGTTGCACTGAAAACATAGAATATAAGAAACGCACAGTGTAGTACATATTATATGAGTGTGTTGCACTGAAAAACTTAGAACATAAGAAACGCACAGTGTAGTACATAGTATATGAGTAAGTTGCACTGAAAAAATTAGAATATAAGAAACGCACCTTGTAGTACATAGTATATGAGGGACTTGCACTGAAAAACCATGATTACAAGAAACGCCCAGTGTAGTACATAATATATGATTGAGTTGCACTTTAAAACTTAGAATATAAGAAACACATCGTGTAGTACATAGTATATGAGTGAGTTGCACTTAAAAACTTAGAATATAAGAAATGCACAGTGTAGTATATAGTATATGACTGAGTTGCACTGAAAAACTTAGAATTTACTGAAAAACCCGCATTACACGAAATGCACAGTGTAGTACATAGTATATGAGTGAGTTGCACTGAAAAACTTAGAATATAAGAAACGCACAGTGTAGTACATAGTATATGAGTGAGTTGCACTGAAAAACCCTGATTACACGAAACGAAAAGTGCGTTTCGTACTCATAGTATATGAGTGACTTGCACTGAAAAACAATGATTACAAGAAACGCACAGTGTAGTACATAGTATATGAGTGAGTTGCACTTTAAAACTTAGAATATAAGAAACAGTGTAGTTCATTGTATATGAGTGAATTGCACTGAAAAACTTAGAATATAAGAAACGCACAGTGTAGTACATAGTATATGAGTGAGTTGCACTTTAAAACTTAGAATATAAGAAACGCACAGTGGAGTATATAGTATATGAGTGAGTTGCACTGAAAAACTTAGAATATAGAAACGAACAGTGTAGTACATAGTATATGATTGTGTTGCACTGAAAAACTTAGAATATAAGAAACGCACAGTGTAGTACATAGTATATGAGTGTGTTGCATTTAAAAACTTAGAATATAAGAAACACACAGTGTAGTACATAGTATATGAGTGAGTTGCACTGAAAAACCCTGATTACACGAAAAGCACAGTGTAGTACATAGTATATGAGTGAGTTGCACTGAAAAACCCTGATTACACAAAACGCACAGTGTAGTTCTTAATATATGAGTGATTTGCAATGAAAAACCGTGATTACACGAAACGCACAGTGTAGTACATAGTATATGAGTGCGTTGGACTGAAAAACATAGAATATAAGAAACACACAGAGTAGTACATAGTATATGAGTGAGTTGCATTGAAAAACTTAGAATATAAGAAACGCACAGTGTAGTACCTAGTATATGAGTGAGTTGCATTGAATAACTTAGAATATAAGAAACGCACAGTGTAGTACATAGTATATGAGAGAGTTGCACTGAAAAACCCTGATTACATGAAACGCACAGTGTAGTACATAGTATATGAGTGAGTTGCACTGAAAAACCCTGATTACAAGAAACACATAGTGTAGTACATAGTATATGAGTGAGTTGCATTGAAAAACTTAGAATAAGAAATGCACAGTGTAGTACATAGTATATGAGTGAGTGGCACTGAAAAACTTAGAATGTAAGAAACGCACAGGGTAGTACATAGTATATGAGTGAGTGGCACTGAAAAACCATGACTACAGGAAACACAGAGTGTTGTTCATAATGTATGAGTGAATTGCACTGAAAAACCGTGATTACTCGAAACGCACAGTGTAGTATGAGTGAGTTTTACTAAAAATCTTAGAATATAAGAAACGCACAGTGTAGTACATAGTAATTGAGTGAGTTTCACTGAAAAACTTAGTATGTAAGAACCGCACAGTGTAGTACATAGTATATGAGTGAGTTGCACTGAAAAACACTGATCACAAGAATTGCACACTGTAGTACATAGTATATGAGTGAGGTGCACTGAAAAACTTCGAATATAAGAAACGCACAGTGTAGTACTTAGTATATGAGTAAGTTGCACTGAAAAAATTATAATATAAGAAACACACACATTGTAGTACATAGTATATGAGGGAGTTGCATTGAAAAACTTAGAATATAAGAAACGCAACGTGTAGTACATAGTATATGAGTGAGTTGCTTTTAAAAACTTAGAATATAAGAAACGCACAGTGTAGAACATAGTATATGAGGGACTTGCACTGAAAAACCATGATTACAAGAAAGGCCCAGTGTAGTACATAGTATATGATTGAGTTGCACTTTAAAACTTAGAATATAAGAAACGCATCGTGTAGTACATAGTATATGAGTGAGTTGCACTTAAAAACTTAGAATATAAGAAACGCACAGTGTAGTACATAGTATATGACTGAGTTGCACTGAAAAACCCTGATTATATTAAACGCAAAGTGACTTTCGTATTTATAGTATATGAGTGACTTGCACTGAAAAACCATGATTACAAGAAACGCACAGTGTAGTACATAGTATATGATTGAGTTGCACTGAAAAACTTAGAATATAAGAAATGCACAGTGTAGTACATAGTATATGAGTGAGTTAGACTTTAAAACTTAGAATATAAGAAACGCACAGTGTAGTACATAGTATATGAGTGAATTGCACTGAAAAACCCTGATTACACGAAAAGCACAGTGTAGTACATAGTATATGAGTGAGTTGCACTGAAAAACCCTGATTACACAAAACGCACAGTGTAGTTCTTAATATATGAGTGAGTTGCAATGAAAAACCGTGATTACACGAAACGCACAGTGTAGTACATAGTATATGAGTGCGTTGGACTGAAAAACATAGAATATAAGAAACACACAGAGTAGTACATAGTATATGAGTGAGTTGCATTGAAAAACTTAGAATATAAGAAACGCACAGTGTAGTACCTAGTATATGAGTGAGTTGCATTGAATAACTTAGAATATAAGAAACGCACAGTGTAGTACATAGTATATGAGTGAGTTACACTGAAAAACCCTGATTGAAAGAAACGCACAGTGTAGTATATAGTATATGAGTGAGTTACACTGAAAAACCCTGATTGCAAGAAACGCACAGTGTAGTACATAGTATATGAGTGAGTTGCACTGAAAAACTTAGAATATAAAAAACACACAGTTTAGCACATTTTATTTGAGTGATTGCACTGAAAAACTTAGAATATAAGAAACGCACAGTGTAGTACATAGTATATGAGAGAGTTGCACTGAAAAACCCTGATTACATGAAACGCACAGTGTAGTACATAGTTTATGAGTGAGTTGCACTGAAAAACCCTGATTACAAGAAACACATAGTGTAGTACATAGTATATGAGTGAGTTGCATTGAAAAACTTAGAATAAGAAATGCACAGTGTAGTACATAGTATATGAGTGAGTGGCACTGAAAAACTTAGAATGTAAGAAACGCACAGGGTAGTACATAGTATATGAGTGAGTTGCACTGAAAAACCCTGATTACACGAAACGCACTGTGTAATACATAGTATATGAGTGAGTGGCACTGAAAAACCATGACTACAGGAAACACAGAGTGTTGTTCATAATATATGAGTGAATTGCTCTGAAAAACCGTGATTACTCGAAACGCACAGTGTAGTATGAGTGAGTTTTACTAAAAATCTTAGAATATAAGAAACGCACAGTGTAGTACATAGTAATTGAGTGAGTTTCACTGAAAAACTTAGAATGTAAGAACCGCACAGTGTAGTACATAGTATATGAGTGAGTTGCACTGAAAAACACTGATCACAAGAAATGCACACTGTAGTACATAGTATATGAGTGAGGTGCACTGAAAAACTTCGAATATAAGAAACGCACAGTGTAGTACATAGTATATCAGTGTTTTGTACTGAAAAACTTAGAATATAAGAAACGCACAGTGTAGTACATAGTATATGAGTAAGTTGCACTGAAAAAATTATAATATAAGAAACACACATTGTAGTACATAGTATATGAGGGAGTTGCATTGAAAAACTTAGAATATAAGAAACGCAACGTGTAGTACATAGTATATGAGTGAGTTGCTTTTAAAAACTTAGAATATAAGAAACGCACAGTATAGAACATAGTATATGAGGGACTTTCACTGAAAAACCTTGATTACAAGAAACGCCCAGTGTAATACATAGTATATGATTGAGTTGCACTTTAAAACTTAGAATATAAGAAACGCATCGTGTAGTACATAGTATACGAGTGAGTTGCACTTAAAAACTTAGAATATAAGAAACGAACAGTGTAGTACATAGTATATGACTGAGTTGCACTGAAAAACCATGATTATATTAAACGCAAAGTGACTTTCGTATTTATAGTATATGAGTGACTTGCACTGAAAAACCATGATTACAAGAAACGCACAGTGTAGTACATAGTATATGATTGAGTTGCACTGAAAAACTTAGAATATAAGAAATGCACAGTGTAGTACATAGTATATGAGTGAGTTAGACTTTAAAACTTAGAATATAAGAAACGCACAGTGTAGTACATAGTATATGAGTGAGTTGCACTGAAAAACCCAGATTACACGAAACGCACAGTGTAGTACGTAGTATATGAGTGAGTTGCACTGAAAAAACCTGATACATGAAATGCACAGTGTAGTACATAATATATGAGTGAGTTGCACTGAAAAACCCTGATCACAAGAAATGAACAGTGTAGTACATAGTATATGAGTGAGTTGCACTTAAAAATTTAGACTATAAGAAATGCACAATGTAGTATATAGTATATGAGTGAGTTGCACTGAAAAACTTAGAATATAAGAAACGCACAGTGTAGTACATAGTATATGAGTAAGTTGCACAGAAAAACTTAGAATATAAGAAACACACAGTGTAGTACATAGTATATGAGTGAGTTGCACTGAAAAACTTAGAATATAAGAAACGCACAGTGTAGTACATAGTATATGAGTGAGTAGCACTGAAAAACTTCGAATGTAAGAAACGCACAGTGTTGTACATAGTATATGAGTGAGTTGCACAGAAAACCTTAGAATATAAGAAACGCACAGTGTAGTACATAGTATATGAGTGAGTTGCACTGAAAAACCCTGATTGAAAGAAACGCACAGTGTAGTATATAGTATATGAGTGAGTTGCACTGAAAAAACCTGATTACACGAAACGCACAGTGTAGTACATAGTATATTAGTGAGTTTCACTGAAAAACCCTGATCACAAGAAATGCACACTGTAGTACATAGTATATTAGTGAGTTGCACTGAAAAACTTAGAATTTATTGAAAAACCCGGAATAAACGAAATGCATAGTGTAGTACATGGTATATGAGTGAGTTGCACTGAAAAACTTAGAATTTACTGAAAAACCCGCGTTACACGAAATGCACAGTGTAGTACATAGTATATGAGAGAGTTGCACTGAAAAACCTTGATTACAAGAAATGCACAGTGTAGTACATAGTATATGAGTGAGTTGCACTGAAAAACCCTGATTACAAGAAACACATAGTGTAGTACATAGTATATGAGTGAGTTGCATTGAAAAACGTAGAATAAGAAATGCACAGTGTAATACATAGTATATGAGTGAGTGGCACTGAAAAACAATGACTACAGGAAACACAGAGTGTTGTTCATAATATATGAGTGAGTTGCACTGAAAAACCGTGATTACTCGAAACGCACAGGGTAGTATGAGTGAGTTGCACTAAAAATCTTAGAATATAAGAAACGCACAGTGTAGTACATAGTAATTGAGTGAGTTTCACTGAAAAACTTAGAATGTAAGAACCGCACAGTGTAGTACATAGTATATGAGTGAGTTGCACTGAAAAACCCTGATTACACGAAACGCACAGTGTAGTACATAGTATATGAGTGAGTTGCACTGAAAAACAATGATCACAAGAAATGCACACTGTAGTACATAGTATATGAGTGAGTTGCACTGAAAAACTTCGAATATAAGAACCGCACAGTGTTATACATAGTATATGAGTGAGTTGCACTGAAAACCTTAGAATATAAGAAACGCACAGTGTAGTACATAGTATATGAGTGAGTTGCACTGAAAACTTAGAATATAAGAAACGCACAGTGTAGTACATAGTATATGAGTGTGTTGCACTGAAAAACTTAGAATATAAGAAATGCACAGTGTAGTACATAGTATATGAGTAAGTTGCACTGAAAAAATTACAATATAGGAAAGGCACATTGTAGTACATAGTATATGAGGGAGTTGCATTGAAAAACTTAGAATATAAGAAACACACCTTGTAGTACATAGTATATGAGTGAGTCGCTTTTAAAAACTTAGAATATAAGAAACGCACAGTGTAGTACATAGTATATGACTGAGTTGCACTGAAAAACCCTGATTATACGAAACGCAAAGTGTCTTTCGTACTTATAGTATATGAGTGACTTGCACTGAAAAACCATGATTACAAGAAACGCACAGTGTAGTACATAGTATATGATTGAGTTGCACTGAAAAACTTAGAATATAAGAAACGCACAGTGTAGTACATAGTATATGAGTGATTGCACTGAAAACCTTAGAATATAAGAAACGCACAGTGTAGTACATAGTATATGAGTGAGTTGCACTGAAAACTTAGAATATAAGAAACGCACAGTGTAGTACATAGTATATGAGTGTGTTGCACTGAAACACTTAGAATATAAGAAATGCACAGTGTAGTACATAGTATATGAGTAAGTTGCACTGAAAAAATTACAATATAGGAAAGGCACATTGTAGTACATAGTATATGAGGGAGTTGCATTGAAAAACTTAGAATATAAGAAACACACCTTGTAGTACATAGTATATGAGTGAGTCACTTTTAAAAACTTAGAATATAAGAAACGCATAGTGTAGAACATAGTATATGAGGGACTTGCACTGAAAAACCATGATTACAAGAAAGGCCCAGTTTAGTACATAGTATATGATTGAGTTGCACTTTAAAACTTAGAATATAAGAAACGCATCGTGTAGTACATAGTATATGAGTGAGTTGCACTTAAAAACTTAGAATATAAGAAACGCACAGTTTAGTACATAGTATATGACTGAGTTGCACTGAAAAACCCTGATTATACGAAACGCAAAGTGTCTTTCGTACTTATAGTATATGAGTGACTTGCACTGAAAAACCATGATTACAAGAAACGCACAGTGTAGTACATAGTATATGATTGAGTTGCACTGAAAAACTTAGAATATAAGAAACGCACAGTGTAGTACATAGTATATGAGTAAGTTGCACTGAAAAAATTATAATATAAGAAACACACATTGTAGTACATAGTATATGAGGGAGTTGCATTGAAAAACTTAGAATATAAGAAACGCAACGTGTAGTACATAGTATATGAGTGAGTTGCTTTTAAAAACTTAGAATATAAGAAACGCACAGTATAGAACATAGTATATGAGGGACTTTCACTGAAAAACCATGATTACAAGAAACGCCCAGTGTAATACATAGTATATGATTGAGTTGCACTTTAAAACTTAGAATATAAGAAACGCATCGTGTAGTACATAGTATACGAGTGAGTTGCACTTAAAAACTTAGAATATAAGAAACGAACAGTGTAGTACATAGTATATGACTGAGTTGCACTGAAAAACCATGATTATATTAAACGCAAAGTGACTTTCGTATTTATAGTATATGAGTGACTTGCACTGAAAAACCATGATTACAAGAAACGCACAGTGTAGTACATAGTATATGATTGAGTTGCACTGAAAAACTTAGAATATAAGAAATGCACAGTGTAGTACATAGTATATGAGTGAGTTAGACTTTAAAACTTAGAATATAAGAAACGCACAGTGTAGTACATAGTATATGAGTGAGTTGCACTGAAAAACCCAGATTACACGAAACGCACAGTGTAGTACGTAGTATATGAGTGAGTTGCACTGAAAAAACCTGATACACGAAATGCACAGTGTAGTACATAATATATGAGTGAGTTGCACTGAAAAACCCTGATCACAAGAAATGAACAGTGTAGTACATAGTATATGAGTGAGTTGCACTTAAAAATTTAGACTATAAGAAATGCACAATGTAGTATATAGTATATGAGTGAGTTGCACTGAAAAACTTAGAATATAAGAAACGCACAGTGTAGTACATAGTATATGAGTAAGTTGCACAGAAAAACTTAGAATATAAGAAACACACAGTGTAGTACATAGTATATGAGTGAGTTGCACTGAAAAACTTAGAATATAAGAAACGCACAGTGTAGTACATAGTATATGAGTGAGTAGCACTGAAAAACTTCGAATGTAAGAAACGCACAGTGTTGTACATAGTATATGAGTGAGTTGCACAGAAAACCTTAGAATATAAGAAACGCACAGTGTAGTACATAGTATATGAGTGAGTTGCACTGAAAAACCCTGATTGAAAGAAATGCACAGTGTAGTATATAGTATATGAGTGAGTTGCACTGAAAAAACCTGATTACACGAAACGCACAGTGTAGTACATAGTATATTAGTGAGTTTCACTGAAAAACCCTGATCACAAGAAATGCACACTGTAGTACATAGTATATTAGTGAGTTGCACTGAAAAACTTAGAATTTATTGAAAAACCCGGAATAAACGAAATGCATAGTGTAGTACATGGTATATGAGTGAGTTGCACTGAAAAACTTAGAATTTACTGAAAAACCCGCGTTACACGAAATGCACAGTGTAGTACATAGTATATGAGAGAGTTGCACTGAAAAACCTTGATTACAAGAAATGCACAGTGTAGTACATAGTATATGAGTGAGTTGCACTGAAAAACCCTGATTACAAGAAACACATAGTGTAGTACATAGTATATGAGTGAGTTGCATTGAAAAACGTAGAATAAGAAATGCACAGTGTAATACATAGTATATGAGTGAGTGGCACTGAAAAACAATGACTACAGGAAACACAGAGTGTTGTTCATAATATATGAGTGAGTTGCACTGAAAAACCGTGATTACTCGAAACGCACAGGGTAGTATGAGTGAGTTGCACTAAAAATCTTAGAATATAAGAAACGCACAGTGTAGTACATAGTAATTGAGTGAGTTTCACTGAAAAACTTAGAATGTAAGAACCGCACAGTGTAGTACATAGTATATGAGTGAGTTGCACTGAAAAACCCTGATTACACGAAACGCACAGTGTAGTACATAGTATATGAGTGAGTTGCACTGAAAAACAATGATCACAAGAAATGCACACTGTAGTACATAGTATATGAGTGAGTTGCACTGAAAAACTTCGAATATAAGAACCGCACAGTGTTATACATAGTATATGAGTGAGTTGCACTGAAAACCTTAGAATATAAGAAACGCACAGTGTAGTACATAGTATATGAGTGAGTTGCACTGAAAACTTAGAATATAAGAAACGCACAGTGTAGTACATAGTATATGAGTGTGTTGCACTGAAAAACTTAGAATATAAGAAATGCACAGTGTAGTACATAGTATATGAGTAAGTTGCACTGAAAAAATTACAATATAGGAAAGGCACATTGTAGTACATAGTATATGAGGGAGTTGCATTGAAAAACTTAGAATATAAGAAACACACCTTGTAGTACATAGTATATGAGTGAGTCGCTTTTAAAAACTTAGAATATAAGAAACGCACAGTGTAGTACATAGTATATGACTGAGTTGCACTGAAAAACCCTGATTATACGAAACGCAAAGTGTCTTTCGTACTTATAGTATATGAGTGACTTGCACTGAAAAACCATGATTACAAGAAACGCACAGTGTAGTACATAGTATATGATTGAGTTGCACTGAAAAACTTAGAATATAAGAAACGCACAGTGTAGTACATAGTATATGAGTGATTGCACTGAAAACCTTAGAATATAAGAAACGCACAGTGTAGTACATAGTATATGAGTGAGTTGCACTGAAAACTTAGAATATAAGAAACGCACAGTGTAGTACATAGTATATGAGTGTGTTGCACTGAAACACTTAGAATATAAGAAATGCACAGTGTAGTACATAGTATATGAGTAAGTTGCACTGAAAAAATTACAATATAGGAAAGGCACATTGTAGTACATAGTATATGAGGGAGTTGCATTGAAAAACTTAGAATATAAGAAACACACCTTGTAGTACATAGTATATGAGTGAGTCACTTTTAAAAACTTAGAATATAAGAAACGCATAGTGTAGAACATAGTATATGAGGGACTTGCACTGAAAAACCATGATTACAAGAAAGGCCCAGTGTAGTACATAGTATATGATTGAGTTGCACTTTAAAACTTAGAATATAAGAAACGCATCGTGTAGTACATAGTATATGAGTGAGTTGCACTTAAAAACTTAGAATATAAGAAACGCACAGTTTAGTACATAGTATATGACTGAGTTGCACTGAAAAACCCTGATTATACGAAACGCAAAGTGTCTTTCGTACTTATAGTATATGAGTGACTTGCACTGAAAAACCATGATTACAAGAAACGCACAGTGTAGTACATAGTATATGATTGAGTTGCACTGAAAAACTTAGAATATAAGAAACGCACAGTGTAGTACATAGTATATGAGTGATTGCACTGAAAAACTTAGAATATAAGAAACGCACAGTGTAGTACATAGTATATGAGAGAGTTGCACTGAAAAACCCTGATTATATGAAATGCACAGTGTAGTACATAGTATATTAGTGAGTTGCACTGAAAAACCCTGATTACAAGAAACACATAGTGTAGTACATAGTATATGAGTGAGTTGCATTGAAAAACTTAGAATAAGAAATGCACAGTGTAGTACATAGTATATGAGTGAGTGGCACTGAAAAACTTAGAATGTAAGAAACACACAGTGTAGTACATAGTATATGAGTGAGTTGCACTGAAAAATCCTGATTACACGAAACGCACTGTGTAATACATAGTATATGAGTGAGTGGCACTGAAAAAACATGACTACAGGAAACACAGAGTGTTGTTCATAATATATGAGTGAGTTGCACTGAAAAACCGTGATTACTCAAAACGCACAGTATAGTATGAGTGAGTTGCACTAAAAATCTTAGAATATAAGAAACGCACAGTGTAGTACATAGTATATGAGTGTGTTTCACTGAAAAACTTAGAATATAAGAAACGCACAGTGTAGTACATAGTATATGAGTGAGTTGCACTGAAAAACTTAGAATTTACTGAAAAACCCTGATTACACGAAACGCACAGTGTAGTACATAGTATATGAGTTAGTTGCACTGAAAAACCCTGATTACACGAAATGCAAAGTGCGTTTCGTACTCATAGTATATGAGTGACTTGCACTGAAAAACAATGATTACAAGAAACGCACAGTGTAGTACATAGTATATGATTGAGTTGCACTGAAAAACTTAGAATGTAAGAAATGCACAGTGTAGTACATAGTATATGAGTGAGTTGCACATTAAAACTTAGAATATAAGAAACACATAGTGTAGTTCATTGTATATGAGTGAATTGCACTGAAAAACTTAGAATATAAAAAACGCACAGTGTAGTACATAGTATATGAGTGAGTTGCACTTTAAAACTTAGAATATAAGAAACGCACAGTGTAGTACATACTATATGATTGATTTGCACTGAAAAACTTAGAATATAAGAAACGAACAGTGTAGTACATAGTATATGAGTGTGTTGCACTTAAAAACTTAGAATATAAGAAACACACAGTGTAGTACATAGTATATGAGTGAGTTGCACTGAAAAACCCTGATTACTCGAAACGCACAGGGTAGTATGAGTGAGTTGCACTAAAAATCTTAGAATATAAGAAACGCACAGTGTAGTACATAGTAATTGAGTGAGTTTCACTGAAAAACTTAGAATGTAAGAACCGCACAGTGTAGTACATAGTATATGAGTGAGTTGCACTGAAAAACCCTGATTACACGAAACGCACAGTGTAGTACATAGTATATGAGTGAGTTGCACTGAAAAACAATGATCACAAGAAATGCACACTGTAGTACATAGTATATGAGTGAGTTGCACTGAAAAACTTCGAATATAAGAACCGCACAGTGTTATACATAGTATATGAGTGAGTTGCACTGAAAACCTTAGAATATAAGAAACGCACAGTGTAGTACATAGTATATGAGTGAGTTGCACTGAAAACTTAGAATATAAGAAACGCACAGTGTAGTACATAGTATATGAGTGTGTTGCACTGAAAAACTTAGAATATAAGAAATGCACAGTGTAGTACATAGTATATGAGTAAGTTGCACTGAAAAAATTACAATATAGGAAAGGCACATTGTAGTACATAGTATATGAGGGAGTTGCATTGAAAAACTTAGAATATAAGAAACACACCTTGTAGTACATAGTATATGAGTGAGTCGCTTTTAAAAACTTAGAATATAAGAAACGCACAGTGTAGTACATAGTATATGACTGAGTTGCACTGAAAAACCCTGATTATACGAAACGCAAAGTGTCTTTCGTACTTATAGTATATGAGTGACTTGCACTGAAAAACCATGATTACAAGAAACGCACAGTGTAGTACATAGTATATGATTGAGTTGCACTGAAAAACTTAGAATATAAGAAACGCACAGTGTAGTACATAGTATATGAGTGATTGCACTGAAAACCTTAGAATATAAGAAACGCACAGTGTAGTACATAGTATATGAGTGAGTTGCACTGAAAACTTAGAATATAAGAAACGCACAGTGTAGTACATAGTATATGAGTGTGTTGCACTGAAACACTTAGAATATAAGAAATGCACAGTGTAGTACATAGTATATGAGTAAGTTGCACTGAAAAAATTACAATATAGGAAAGGCACATTGTAGTACATAGTATATGAGGGAGTTGCATTGAAAAACTTAGAATATAAGAAACACACCTTGTAGTACATAGTATATGAGTGAGTCACTTTTAAAAACTTAGAATATAAGAAACGCATAGTGTAGAACATAGTATATGAGGGACTTGCACTGAAAAACCATGATTACAAGAAAGGCCCAGTGTAGTACATAGTATATGATTGAGTTGCACTTTAAAACTTAGAATATAAGAAACGCATCGTGTAGTACATAGTATATGAGTGAGTTGCACTTAAAAACTTAGAATATAAGAAACGCACAGTTTAGTACATAGTATATGACTGAGTTGCACTGAAAAACCCTGATTATACGAAACGCAAAGTGTCTTTCGTACTTATAGTATATGAGTGACTTGCACTGAAAAACCATGATTACAAGAAACGCACAGTGTAGTACATAGTATATGATTGAGTTGCACTGAAAAACTTAGAATATAAGAAACGCACAGTGTAGTACATAGTATATGAGTGATTGCACTGAAAAACTTAGAATATAAGAAACGCACAGTGTAGTACATAGTATATGAGAGAGTTGCACTGAAAAACCCTGATTATATGAAATGCACAGTGTAGTACATAGTATATTAGTGAGTTGCACTGAAAAACCCTGATTACAAGAAACACATAGTGTAGTACATAGTATATGAGTGAGTTGCATTGAAAAACTTAGAATAAGAAATGCACAGTGTAGTACATAGTATATGAGTGAGTGGCACTGAAAAACTTAGAATGTAAGAAACACACAGTGTAGTACATAGTATATGAGTGAGTTGCACTGAAAAATCCTGATTACACGAAACGCACTGTGTAATACATAGTATATGAGTGAGTGGCACTGAAAAAACATGACTACAGGAAACACAGAGTGTTGTTCATAATATATGAGTGAGTTGCACTGAAAAACCGTGATTACTCAAAACGCACAGTATAGTATGAGTGAGTTGCACTAAAAATCTTAGAATATAAGAAACGCACAGTGTAGTACATAGTATATGAGTGTGTTTCACTGAAAAACTTAGAATATAAGAAACGCACAGTGTAGTACATAGTATATGAGTGAGTTGCACTGAAAAACTTAGAATTTACTGAAAAACCCTGATTACACGAAACGCACAGTGTAGTACATAGTATATGAGTTAGTTGCACTGAAAAACCCTGATTACACGAAATGCAAAGTGCGTTTCGTACTCATAGTATATGAGTGACTTGCACTGAAAAACAATGATTACAAGAAACGCACAGTGTAGTACATAGTATATGATTGAGTTGCACTGAAAAACTTAGAATGTAAGAAATGCACAGTGTAGTACATAGTATATGAGTGAGTTGCACATTAAAACTTAGAATATAAGAAACACATAGTGTAGTTCATTGTATATGAGTGAATTGCACTGAAAAACTTAGAATATAAAAAACGCACAGTGTAGTACATAGTATATGAGTGAGTTGCACTTTAAAACTTAGAATATAAGAAACGCACAGTGTAGTACATACTATATGATTGATTTGCACTGAAAAACTTAGAATATAAGAAACGAACAGTGTAGTACATAGTATATGAGTGTGTTGCACTTAAAAACTTAGAATATAAGAAACACACAGTGTAGTACATAGTATATGAGTGAGTTGCACTGAAAAACCCTGATTACACGAAAAGCACAGTTTAGTACATAGTATATGAGTGAGTTGTACTGAAAACCCTGATTACACAAAACGCACAGTGTAGTTCTTAATATATGAGTGAGTTGCAATGAAAAACCTTGATTACACGAAACGCACAGTGTAGTACATAGTATATGAGTGCGTTGGACTGAAAAACATAGAATATAAGAAACACACAGTGTAGTATATAGTATATGAGTGAGTTGCACTGAAAAACTTAGAATATAAGAAACGCACAGTGTAGTACATAGTATATGAGTGAGTTGCATTGAATAACTTAGAATATAAGAAACGGACAGTGTAGTACATAGTATATGAGTGAGTTACAGTGAAAAACCCTGAATGAAAGAAACACACAGTGTAGTACATAGTATATGAGTGTGTTGCACTGAAAAACTTAGAATATAAGAAACGCACAGTGTAGTACATAGTATATGAGTGATTGCACTGAAAAACTTAGAATATAAGAAACGCACAGTGTAGTACATAGTATATGAGAGAGTTGCACTGAAAAACCTTGATTACATGAAACGCACAGTGTAGTACATAGTATATGAGTGAGTTGCACTGAAAAACCCTGATTACAAGAAACACATAGTGTAGTACATAGTATATGAGTGAGTTGCATTGAAAAACGTAGAATAAGAAATGCACAGTGTAGTACATATTATATGAGTGAGTGGCACTGAAAAACTTAGAATGTAAGAAACGCACAGGGTCGTACATAGTATATGAGTGAGTTGCACTGAAAAACCCTGATTACACGAAACACACTGTGTAATACATAGTATATGAGTGAGTGGCACTGAAAAACCATGACTACAGGAAACACAGAGTGTTGTTCATAATATATGAGTGTGTTGCACTGAAAAACCGTGATTACTCGAAACGCACAGGGTAGTATGAGTGAGTTTCACTAAAAATCTTAGAATATAAGAAACGCACAGTGTAGTACATAGTAATTGAGTGAGTTTCACTGAAAAACTTAGAATGTAAGAACCGCACAGTGTAGTACATAGTATATGAGTTAGTTGCACTGAAAAACCCTGATTACACGAAACGCACTGTGTAATACATACTATATGAGTGAGTGGCACTGAAAAACCATGACTACAGGAAACACAGAGTGTTGTTCATAATATATGAGTGAGTTGCACTGAAAAACCGTGATTACTCGAAACGCACAGGGTAGTATGAGTGAGTTGCACTAAAAATCTTAGAATATAAGAAACGCACAGTGTAGTACATAGTAATTGAGTGAGTTTCACTGAAAAACTTAGAATGTAAGAACCACACAGTGTAGTACATAGTATATGAGTGAGTTGCACTGAAAAACCCTGATTACACGAAACGCACAGTGTAGTACATAGTATATGAGTGAGTTGCACTGAAAAACACTGATCACAAGAAATGCACACTGTAGTACATAGTATATGAGTGAGTTGCACTGAAAAACTTCGAATATAAGAACCGCACAGTGTTATACATAGTATATGAGTGAGTTGCACTGAAAACCTTAGAATATAAGAAACGCACAGTGTAGTACATAGTATATGAGTGAGTTGCACTGAAAACTTAGAATATAAGAAAGGCACATTGTAGTACATAGTATATGAGTGAGTTGCATTGAAAAAATTAGAATATAAGAAACACACCGTTTAGTACATAGTATATGAGGGAGTTGCTTTTAAAAACTTAGAATATAAGAAATGCACAGTGTAGAACATAGTATATGAGGGACTTGCACTGAAAAAACATGATTACAAGAAAGGCCCAGTGTAGTACATAGTATATGATTGAGTTGCACTTTAAAACTTAGAATATAAGAAACGCATCGTGTAGTACATAGTATATGAGTGAGTTGCACTTAAAAACTTAGAATATAAGAAACGCACAGTGTAGTACATACTATATGACTGAGTTGCACTGAAAAACCCTGATTATACGAAATCAAAGTGTATTTCGTACTTATAGTATATGAGTGACTTGCACTGAAAAACCATGATTACAAGAAACACACAGTGTAGTACATAGTATATGATTGAGTTGCACTGAAAAACTTAGAATATAAGAAACGCACAGTGTAGTACATAGTATATGAGTGATTGCACTGAAAAACTTAGAATATAAGAAACGCACAGTGTAGTACATAGTATATGAGAGAGTTGCACTGAAAAACCCTGATTACAAGAAACACATAGTGTAGTACATAGTATATGAATAAGTTGCATTGAAAAACCCTGATTACAAGAAACACATAGTGTAGTACATAGTATATGAGTGAGTTGCATTGAAAAACTTAGAATAAGAAATGCACAGTGTAGTACATAGTATATGAGTGAGTTGCACTGAAAAACCCTGATTACACGAAACGCACTGTGTAATACATAGTATATGAGTGAGTGGCACTGAAAAACCATGACTACAGGAAACACAGAGTGTTGTTCATAATATATGAGTGAGTTGCACTGAAAAACCGTGATTACTCGAAACGCACAGGGTAGTATGAGTGAGTTGCACTAAAAATCTTAGAATATAAGAAACGCACAGTGTAGTACATAGTAATTGAGTGAGTTTCACTGAAAAACTTAGAATATAAGAAACGCACAGTGTAGTACATAGTATATGATTGAGTTGCACTAAAAAACTTAGAATTTACTGAAAAACCCTGATTACACGAAACGCACAGTGTAGTACATAGTATATGAGTGAGTTGCACTGAAAAACCCTGATTACACGAAATGCAAAGTGCGTTTCGTACTCATAGTATATGAGTGACTTGCACTGAAAAACAATGATTACAAGAAACGCACAGTGTAGTACATAGAATATGATTGAGTTGCACTGAAAAACTTAGAATGTAAGAAACGCACAGTGTAGTACATAGTATATGAGTGAGTTGCACATTAAAACTTAGAATATAAGAAACACATAGTGTAGTTCATTGTATATGAGTGAATTGCACTGAAAAACTTAGAATATAAAAAACGCACAGTGTAGTACATAGTATATGAGCGAGTTGCACTGAAAAACTTAGAATATAAGAAACGCACAGTGTAGTACATAGTATATGAGTGAGTTGCACTGAAAAACTTAGAATATAAGAAACGAACAGTGTAGTACATAGTATATGATTGTGTTTCACTGAAAAACTTAGAATATAAGAAACGCACAGTGTAGTACATAGTATATGAGCGAGTTGCACTGAAAAACTTAGAATATAAGAAACACAGTGTAGTACATAGTATATGATTGATTTGCACTGAAAAACTTAGAATATAAGAAACGTACAGTGTAGTACATAGTTTATGAGTGAGTTGCACTGAAAAACTTAGTATATAAGAAATGAACAATGTAATACATAGTATATGAGTGAGTTGCACTTAAATACTTAGAATATAAGAAACGCACAGTGTAGTACATAGTATATGAATGAGTTGCACTGAAAAACCCAGATTACACGAAACGCACAGTGTAGAACATAATATATGAGTGAGTTGCACTGAAAAACCCTGATTACACAAAACGCACAGTGTAGTACATAGAATATGAGTGCGTTGGACTGAAAAACATAGAATATAAGAAACACACAGTGTAGTATATAGTATGTGAGTGAGTTGCACTGAAAAACTTAGAATATAAGAAACGCACAGTGTAGTACATAGTATATGAGTGAGTTGCACTTAAAAACTTAGAATATAAGAAACGAACAGTGTAGTACATAGTATATGACTGAGTTGCACTGAAAAACCATGATTATATTAAACGCAAAGTGACTTTCGTATTTATAGTATATGAGTGACTTGCACTGAAAAACCATGATTACAAGAAACGCACAGTGTAGTACATAGTATATGATTGAGTTGCACTGAAAAACTTAGAATATAAGAAATGCACAGTGTAGTACATAGTATATGAGTGAGTTAGACTTTAAAACTTAGAATATAAGAAACGCACAGTGTAGTACATAGTATATGAGTGAGTTGCACTGAAAAACCCAGATTACACGAAACGCACAGTGTAGTACGTAGTATATGAGTGAGTTGCACTGAAAAACCTGATACAAGAAATGCACAGTGTAGTACATAATATATGAGTGAGTTGCACTGAAAAACCCTGATCACAAGAAATGAAAAGTGTAGTACATAGTATATGAGTGAGTTGCACTTAAAAATTTAGACTATAAGAAATGCACAATGTAGTATATAGTATATGAGTGAGTTGCACTGAAAAACTTAGAATATAAGAAACGCACAGTGTAGTACATAGTATATGAGTAAGTTGCACAGAAAAACTTAGAATATAAGAAACACACAGTGTAGTACATAGTATATGAGTGAGTTGCACTGAAAAACTTAGAATATAAGAAACGCACAGTGTAGTACATAGTATATGAGTGAGTAGCACTGAAAAACTTCGAATGTAAGAAACGCACAGTGTTGTACATAGTATATGAGTGAGTTGCACAGAAAACCTTAGAATATAAGAAACGCACAGGTAGTACATAGTATATGAGTGAGTTGCACTGAAAAACCCTGATTGAAAGAAACGCACAGTGTAGTATATAGTATATGAGTGAGTTGCACTGAAAAAACCTGATTACACGAAACGCACAGTGTAGTACATAGTATATTAGTGAGTTTCACTGAAAAACCCTGATCACAAGAAATGCACACTGTAGTACATAGTATATTAGTGAGTTGCACTGAAAAACTTAGAATTTATTGAAAAACCCGGAATAAACGAAATGCATTGTGTAGTACATGGTATATGAGTGAGTTGCACTGAAAAACTTAGAATTTACTGAAAAACCCGCGTTACACGAAATGCACAGTGTAGTACATAGTATATGAGAGAGTTGCACTGAAAAACCTTGATTACAAGAAATGCACAGTGTAGTACATAGTATATGAGTGAGTTGCACTGAAAAACCCTGATTACAAGAAACACATAGTGTAGTACATAGTATATGAGTGAGTTGCATTGAAAAACGTAGAATAAGAAATGCACAGTGTAATACATAGTATATGAGTGAGTGGCACTGAAAAACTTAGAATGCAAGAAACGCACAGGGTAGTACATAGTATATGAGTGAGTTGCACTGAAAAACCCTGATTACACGAAACGCACTGTGTAATACATAGTATATGAGTGAGTGGCACTGAAAAACAATGACTACAGGAAACACAGAGTGTTGTTCATAATATATGAGTGAGTTGCACTGAAAAACCGTGATTACTCGAAACGCACAGGGTAGTATGAGTGAGTTGCACTAAAAATCTTAGAATATAAGAAACGCACAGTGTAGTACATAGTAATTGAGTGAGTTGCACTGAAAAACTTAGAATGTAAGAACCGCACAGTGTAGTACATAGTATATGAGTGAGTTGCACTGAAAAACCCTGATTACACGAAACGCACAGTGTAGTACATAGTATATGAGTGAGTTGCACTTAAAAACAATGATCACAAGAAATGCACACTGTAGTACATAGTATATGAGTGAGTTGCACTGAAAAACTTCGAATATAAGAACCACAAGTGTTATACATAGTATATGAGTGAGTTGCACTGAAAACCTTAGAATATAAGAAACGCACAGTGTAGTACATAGTATATGAGTGAGTTGCACTGAAAACTTAGAATATAAGAAACGCACAGTGTAGTACATAGTATATGAGTGTGTTGCACTGAAAAACTTAGAATATAAGAAATGCACAGTGTAGTACATAGTATATGAGTAAGTTGCACTGAAAAAATTACAATATAGGAAAGGCACATTGTAGTACATAGTATATGAGGGAGTTGCATTGAAAAACTTAGAATATAATAAACACACCTTGTAGTACATAGTATATGAGTGAGTCGCTTTTAAAAACTTAGAATATAAGAAACGCACAGTGTAGAACATAGTATATGAGGGACTTGCACTGAAAAACCATGATTACAAGAAAGGCCCAGTGTAGTACATAGTATATGATTGAGTTGCACTTTAAAACTTAGAATATAAGAAACGCATCGTGTAGTACATAGTATATGAGTGAGTTGCACTTAAAAACTTAGAATATAAGAAACGCACAGTGTAGTACATAGTATATGACTGAGTTGCACTGAAAAACCCTGATTATACGAAACGCAAAGTGTCTTTCGTATTTATAGTATATGAGTGACTTGCACTGAAAAACCATGATTACAAGAAACGCACAGTGTAGTACATAGTATATGACTGAGTTGCACTGAAAAACTTAGAATATAAGAAACGCACAGTGTAGTACATAGTATATGAGTGATTGCACTGAAAACCTTAGAATATAAGAAACGCACAGTGTAGTACATAGTATATGAGTGAGTTGCACTGAAAACTTAGAATATAAGAAACGCACAGTGTAGTACATAGTATATGAGTGTGTTGCAATGAAAAACTTAGAATATAAGAAATGCACAGTGTAGTACATAGTATATGAGTAAGTTGCACTGAAAAAATTACAATATAGGAAAGGCACATTGTAGTACATAGTATATGAGGGAGTTGCATTGAAAAACTTAGAATATAAGAAACACACCTTGTAGTACATAGTATATGAGTGAGTCGCTTTTAAAAACTTAGAATATAAGAAACGAACAGTGTAGAACATAGTATATGAGGGACTTGCACTGAAAAACCATGATTACAAGAAAGGCCCAGTGTAGTACATAGTATATGATTGAGTTGCACTTTAAAACTTAGAATATAAGAAACGCATCGTGTAGTACATAGTATATGAGTGAGTTGCACTTAAAAACTTAGAATATAAGAAACGCACAGTTTAGTACATAGTATATGACTGAGTTGCACTGAAAAACCCTGATTATACGAAACGCAAAGTGTCTTTCGTACTTATAGTATATGAGTGACTTGCACTGAAAAACCATGATTACAAGAAACGCACAGTGTAGTACATAGTATATGATTGAGTTGCACTGAAAAACTTAGAATATAAGAAACGCACAGTGTAGTACATAGTATATGAGTGATTACACTGAAAAACTTAGAATATAAGAAACGCACAGTGTAGTACATAGTATATGAGAGAGTTGCACTGAAAAACCCTGATTACATGAAATGCACAGTGTAGTACATAGTATATTAGTGAGTTGCACTGAAAAACCCTGATTACAAGAAACACATAGTGTAGTACATAGTATATGAGTGAGTTGCATTGAAAAACTTAGAATAAGAAATGCACAGTGTAGTACATAGTATATGAGTGAGTGGCACTGAAAAACTTAGAATGTAAGAAACACACAGTGTAGTACATAGTATATGAGTGAGTTGCACTGAAAAATCCTGATTACACGAAACGCACTGTGTAATACATAGTATATGAGTGAGTGGCACTGAAAAAACATGACTACAGGAAACACAGAGTGTTGTTCATAATATATGAGTGAGTTGCACTGAAAAACCGTGATTACTCAAAACACACAGTATAGTATGAGTGAGTTGCACTAAAAATCTTAGAATATAAGAAACGCACAGTGTAGTACATAGTATATGAGTGTGTTTCACTGAAAAACTTAGAATATAAGAAACGCACAGTGTAGTACATAGTATATGAGTGAGTTGCACTGAAAAACTTAGAATTTACTGAAAAACCCTGATTACACGAAACGCACAGTGTAGTACATAGTATATGAGTGAGTTGCACTGAAAAACCCTGATTACACGAAATGCAAAGTGCGTTTCGTACTCATAGTATATGAGTGACTTGCACTGAAAAACAATGATTACAAGAAACGCACAGTGTAGTACATAGTATATGATTGAGTTGCACTGAAAAACTTAGAATGTAAGAAATGCACAGTGTAGTACATAGTATATGAGTGAGTTGCACATTAAAACTTAGAATATAAGAAACACATAGTATAGTTCATTGTATATGAGTGAATTGCACTGAAAAACTTAGAATATAAAAAACGCACAGTGTAGTACATAGTATATGAGTGAGTTGCACTTTAAAACTTAGAATATAAGAAACGCACAGTGTAGTACATACTATATGATTGATTTGCACTGAAAAACTTAGAATATAAGAAACGAACAGTGTAGTACATAGTATATGAGTGTGTTGCACTTAAAAACTTAGAATATAAGAAACACACAGTGTAGTACATAGTATATGAGTGAGTTGCACTGAAAAACCCTGATTACACGAAAAGCACAGTGTAGTACATAGTATATGAGTGAGTTGTACTGAAAACCCTGATTACACAAAACGCACAGTGTAGTTCTTAATATATGAGTGAGTTGCAATGAAAAACCTTGATTACACGAAACGCACAGTGTAGTACATAGTATATGAGTGCGTTGGACTGAAAAACATAGAATATAAGAAACACACAGTGTAGTATATAGTATATGAGTGAGTTGCACTGAAAAACTTAGAATATAAGAAACGCACAGTGTAGTACATAGTATATGAGTGAGTTGCATTGAATAACTTAGAATATAAGAAAAGCACTGTGTAGTACATAGTATATGAGTGAGTTGCATTGAATAACTTAGAATATAAGAAACGCACAGTGTAGTACATAGTATATGAGTGAGTTACAGTGAAAAACCCTGAATGAAAGAAACACACAGTGTAGTACATAGTATATGAGTGTGTTGCAGTGAGAAACTTAGAATATAAGAAACGCACAGTGTAGTACATAGTATATGAGTGATTGCACTGAAAAACTTAGAATATAAGAAACGCACAGTGTAGTACATAGTATATGAGAGAGTTGCAATGAAAAATCCATATTACATGAAATGCACAGTGTAGTACATAGTATATGAGTGAGTTGCACTGAAAAACCCTGATTACAAGAAACACATAGTGTAGTACATAGTATATGAGTGAGTTGCATTGAAAAACTTACAATAAGAAATGCACAGTGTAGTACATAGTATATGAGTGAGTGGCACTGAAAAACTTAGAATATAAGAAACGCACAGTGTAGTACATAGTATATGAGTGAGTTGCACTGAAAAACTTAGAATATAAGAAACGCTTAGTGTAGTACATAGTATATGAGTGAGTTGCACTGAAAAACTTAGAATATAAGAAACGCACAGGGTAGTACATAGTATATGAGTGAGTTGCACTGAAAAACCCTGATTACACGAAACGCCCTGTGTATTACATAGTATATGAGTGAGTGGCACTGAAAAACCATGACTACAGGAAACACAGAGTGTTGTTCATAATATATGAGTGAGTTGCACTGAAAAACCGTGATTACTCGAAACGCACAGTGTAGTATGAGTGAGTTGCACTAAAAATCTTAGAATATAAGAAACGCACAGTGTAGTACATAGTAATTGAGTGAGTTTCACTGAAAAACTTAGAATATAAGAACCGCACAGTGTAGTATGAATGAGTTGCACTGAAAAACCCTGATTACACGAAACGCACAGTGTAGTACATAGTATATGAGTGAGTTGCACTGAAAAACACTGATCACAAGAAATGCACACTCTAGTACATAGTATATGAGTGAGTTGCACTGAAAAACTTCGAATATAAGAACCGCACAGTGTTGTACATAGTATATGAGTGAGTTGCTTTTAAAAAATTAGAATATAAGAATCGCACAGTGTAGAACATAGTATATGAGTGAGTTGCACTGAAAAACCCTGATCACAAGAAATGAACAGTGTAGTACATAGTATATGAGTGAGTTGCACTGAAAAATTTAGACTATAAGAAACGCACAATGTAGTATATAATATATGAGTGAGTTGCACTGAAAAACTTAGAATATAAGAAACGCACAGTGTAGTACATAGTATATGAGTGAGTTGCACTGAAAACTTAGAATATAAGAAACGCACAGTGTAGTACATAGTATATGAGTGAGTTGCAATGAATAACTTAGAATATAAGAAATGCACAGTGTAGTACATAGTATAGGAGTGAGTTACAGTGAAAAACCCTGAATGAATAAAACACACAGTGTAGAACATAGTATATGAGTGAGTTGCACTGAAAAACTTAGAATATAAGAAACGCACAGTGTAGTACATAGTATATGAGAGAGTTGCACTGAAAAACCTTGATTACATGAAACGCACAATGTAGTACATAGTATATGAGTGAGTTGCACTGAAAAACCCTGATTACAAGAAACACATAGTGTAGTACATAGTATATGAGTGAGTTGCATTGAAAAACGTAGAATAAGAAATGCACAGTGTAGTACATATTATATGAGTGAGTGGCACTGAAAAACTTAGAATGTAAGAAACGTACAGGGTAGTACATAGTATATGAGTGAGTTGCACTGAAAAACCCTGATTACACGAAACGCACTGTGTAATACATACTATATGAGTGAGTGGCACTGAAAAACCATGACTACAGGAAACACAGAGTGTTGTTCATAATATATGAGTGTGTTGCACTGAAAAACCGTGATTACTCGAAACGCACAGGGTAGTATGAGTGAGTTGCACTAAAAATCTTAGAATATAAGAAACGCACAGTGTAGTACATAGTAATTGAGTGAGTTTCACTGAAAAACTTAGAATGTAAGAACCGCACAGTGTAGTACATAGTATATGAGTGAGTTGCACAGAAAAACCCTGATTACACGAAACGCACTGTGTAATACATACTATATGAGTGAGTGGCACTGAAAAACCATGACTACAGGAAACACAGAGTGTTGTTCATAATATATGAGTGAGTTGCACTGAAAAACCGTGATTACTCGAAACGCACAGTGTAGTATGAGTGAGTTGCACTAAAAATCTTAGAATATAAGAAACGCACAGTGTAGTACATAGTAATTGAGTGAGTTTCACTGAAAAACTTAGAATGTAAGAACCACACAGTGTAGTACATAGTATATGAGTGAGTTGCACTGAAAAACCCTGATTACACGAAACGCACAGTGTAGTACATAGTATATGAGTGAGTTGCACTGAAAAACACTGATCACAAAAATGCACACTGTAGTACATAGTATATGAGTGAGTTGCACTGAAAAACTTCGAATATAAGAACCGCACAGTGTTATACATAGTATATGAGTGAGTTGCACTGAAAACCTTAGAATATAAGAAACGCACAGTGTAGTACATAGTATATGAGTGAGTTGCACTGAAAACTTAGAATATAAGAAACGCACAGTGTAGTACATAGTATATGAGTAAGTTGCACTGAGAAAATTAGAATATAAGAAAGGCACATTGTAGTACATAGTATATGAGTGAGTTGCATTGAAAAACTTAGAATATAAGAAACACACCGTTTAGTACATAGTATATGAGGGAGTTGCATTTAAAAACTTAGAATATAAGAAATGCACAGTGTAGAACATAGTATATGAGGGACTTGCACTGAAAAAACATGATTACAAGAAAGGCCCAGTGTAGTACATAGTATATGATTGAGTTGCACTTTAAAACTTAGAATATAAGAAACGCATCGTGTAGTACATAGTATATGAGTGAGTTGCACTTAAAAACTTAGAATATAAGAAACGCACAGTGTAGTACATACTATATGACTGAGTTGCACTGAAAAACCCTGATTATACGAAACGCAAAGTGTATTTCGTACTTATAGTATATGAGTGACTTGCACTGAAAAACCATGATTACAAGAAACACACAGTGTAGTACATAGTATATGATTGAGTTGCACTGAAAAACTTAGAATATAAGAAACGCAAAGTGTAGTACATAGTATATGAGTGATTGTACTGAAAAACTTAGAATATAAGAAACGCACAGTGTAGTACATAGTATATGAGGGAGTTGCACTGAAAACTTAGAATATAAGAAACGCAGAGTGTAGTACATAGTATATGAGTAAGTTCCATTGAAAAACCCTGATTACAAGAAACACATAGTGTAGTACATAGTATATGAGTGAGTTGCATTGAAAAACTTAGAATAAGAAATGCACAGTGTAGTACATAGTATATGAGTGAGTGGCACTGAAAAACTTAGAATGTAAGAAACGCACAGTGTAGTACATAGTATATGAGTGAGTTGCACTGAAAAACCCTGATTACACGAAACGCACTGTGTAATACATAGTATATGAGTGAGTGGCACTGAAAAACCATGACTACAGGAAACACAGAGTGTTGTTCATAATATATGAGTGAGTTGCACTGAAAAACCGTGATTACTCAAAACGCACAGTATAGTATGAGTGAGTTGCACTAAAAATCTTAGAATATAAGAAACGCACAGTGTAGTACATAGTATATGAGTGTGTTTCACTGAAAAACTTAGAATATAAGAAACGCACAGTGTAGTACATAGTATATGATTGAGTTGCACTGAAAAACTTAGAATTTACTGAAAAACCCTGATTACACGAAACGCACAGTGTAGTACATAGTATATGAGTGAGTTGCACTGAAAAACCCTGATTACACGAAATGCAAAGTGCGTTTCGTACTCATAGTATATGAGTGACTTGCACTGAAAAACAATGATTACAAGAAACGCACAGTGTAGTACATAGAATATGATTGAGTTGCACTGCAAAACTTAGAATGTAAGAAACGCACATTGTAGTACATAGTATATGAGTGAGTTGCACATTAAAACTTAGAATATAAGAAACACATAGTGTAGTTCATTGTATATGAGTGAATTGCACTGAAAAACTTAGAATATAAAAAACGCACAGTGTAGTACATAGTATATGAGTGAGTTGCACTTTAAAACTTAGAATATAAGAAACGCACAGTGTAGTACATAGTATATGAGTGAGTTGCACTGAAAAACTTAGAATATAAGAAACGAACAGTGTAGTACATAGTATATGATTGTGTTTCACTGAAAAACTTAGAATATAAGAAACGCACAGTGTAGTACATAGTATATGAGTGTGTTGCACTGAAAACCCTGATTACACAAAATGCACAGTGTAGTTATTAATATATGAGTGAGTTGCAATGAAAAACCGTGATTACACGAAACGCACAGTGTAGTACATAGTATATGAGTGCGTTGGACTGAAAAACATAGAATATAAGAAACGCACAGTGTAGTACATAGTATATGAGTGATTGCACTGAAAAACTTAGAATATAAGAAACGCACAGTGTAGTACATAGTATATGAGAGAGTTGCACTGAAAAATCCATATTACATGAAATGCACAGTGTAGTACATAGTATATGAGTGAGTTGCACTGAAAAACCCTGATTACAAAAAACACATAGTGTAGTACATAGTATATGAGTGAGTTGCATTGAAAAACTTACAATAAGAAATGCACAGTGTAGTACATAGTATATGAGTGAGTGGCACTGAAAAACTTAGAATGTAAGAAACGCACAGTGTAGTACATAGTATATGAGTGAGTTGCACTGAAAAACCCTGATTACACGAAACGCCATGTGTATTACATAGTATATGAGTGAGTGGCACTGAAAAACTATGACTACAGGAAACACAGAGTGTTGTTCATAATATATGAGTGTGTTGCACTGAAAAACCGTGATTACTCGAAACTCACAGTGTAGTATGAGTGAGTTGCACTAAAAATCTTAGAATATAAGAACCGCACAGTCTAGTACATAGTATATGAGTGAGTTGCACTGAAAAACACTGATCACAAGAAATGCACACTGTAGTACATAGTATATGAGTGAGTTGCACTGAAAAACTTCGAATATAAGAACCGCACAGTGTTGTACATAGTATATGAGTGAGTTGCTTTTAAAAAATTAGAATATAAGAATCGCACAGTGTAGAACATAGTATATGAGTGAGTTGCACTGAAAAACCCTGATCACAAGAAATGAACAGTGTAGTACATAGTATATGAGTGAGTTGCACTGAAAAATTTAGACTATAAGAAACGCACAATGTAGTATATAGTATATGAGTGAGTTGCACTGAAAAACTTAGAATATAAGAAACGCACAGTGTAGTACATAGTATATGAGTGAGTTGCACTGAAAACTTAGAATATAAGAAACGCACAGTGTAGTACATAGTATATGAGTGTGTTGCACTGAAAAACTTAGAATATAAGAAACGCAGTGTGTAGTACATAGTATATGAGTAAGTTGCACTGAAAAACTTAGAATATAAGAAACGCACAGTGTAGTACATAGTATATGAGCGAGTTGCACTGAAAAACTTAGAATATAAGAAACACACAGTGTAGTACATAGTATATGATTGATTTGCACTGAAAAACTTAGAATATAAGAAACGTACAGTGTAGTACATAGTTTATGAGTGAGTTGCACTGAAAAACTTAGTATATAAGAAATGAACAGTGTAATACATAGTATATGAGTGAGTTGCACTTAAATACTTAGAATATAAGAAACGCACAGTGTAGTACATAGTATATGAGTGAGTTGCACTGAAAAACCCAGATTACACGAAACGCACAGTGTAGAACATAATATATGAGTGAGTTGCACTAAAAAACCCTGATTGCACAAAACGCACAGTGTAGTTCTTAATATATGAGTGAGTTGCAATGAAAAACCGTGATTACACGAAACGCACAGTGTAGTACATAGAATATGAGTGCGTTGGACTGAAAAACATAGAATATAAGAAACACACAGTGTAGTATATAGTATGTGAGTGAGTTGCACTGAAAAACTTAGAATATAAGAAACGCACAGTGTAGTACATAGTATATGACTGAGTTGCATTGAATAACTTAGAATATAAAAACGCACAGTGTAGTACATAGTATATGAGTGAGTTGCACTGAAAAATTTAGACTATAAGAAACGCACAATGTAGTATATAGTATATGAGTGAATTGCACTGAAAAACTTAGAATATAAGAAACGTACAGTGTAGTACATAGTATATGAGTGAGTTGCACTGAAAACTTAGAATATAAGAAACGCAGAGTGTAGTACATAGTATATGAGTAAGTTGCACTGAAAAACTTAGAATATAAGAAACGCACAGTGTAGTACATAGTATATGAGCGAGTTGCACTGAAAAACTTAGAATTTACTGAAAAACCCTGATTACACGAAACGCACAGTGTAGTACATAGTATATGAGTGAGTTGCACTGAAAAACCCTGATTACACGAAATGCAAAGTGCGTTTCGTACTCATAGTATATGAGTGACTTGCACTGAAAAACAATGATTACAAGAAACGCACAGTGTAGTACATAGTATATGAGTGAGTTGCACATTAAAACTTAGAATATAAGAAACACATAGTGTAGTTCATTGTATATGAGTGAATTGCACTGAAAAACTTAGAATATAAAAAACGCACAGTGTAGTACATAGTATATGAGTGAGTTGCACTTTAAAACTTAGAATGTAAGAAACGCACAGTGTAGTACATAGTATATGAGTGAGTTGCACTGAAAAACCCTGATTACACGAAACGCACTGTGTAATACATAGTATATGAGTGAGTGGCACTGAAAAACCATGACTACAGGAAACACAGAGTGTTGTTCATAATATATGAGTGAGTTGCACTGAAAAACCGTGATTACTCGAAACGCACAGTATAGTATGAGTGAGTTGCACTAAAAATCTTAGAATATAAGAAACGCACAGTGTAGTACATAGTATATGAGTGTGTTTCACTGAAAACCTTAGAATATAAGAAACGCACAGTGTAGTACATAGTATATGAGCGAGTTGCACTGAAAAACTTAGAATTTACTGAAAAACCCTGATTACACGAAACGCACAGTGTAGTACATAGTATATGAGTGAGTTGCACTGAAAAACCCTGATTACACGAAATGCAAAGTGCGTTTCGTACTCATAGTATATGAGTGACTTGCACTGAAAAACAATGATTACAAGAAACGCACAGTGTAGTACATAGTATATGATTGAGTTGCACTGAAAAACTTAGAATGTAAGAAACGCACAGTGTAGTACATAGTATATGAGTGAGTTGCACATTAAAACTTAGAATATAAGAAACACATAGTGTATTTCATTGTATATGAGTGAATTGCACTGAAAAACTTAGAATATAAAAAACGCACAGTGTAGTACATAGTATATGAGTGAGTTGCACATTAAAACTTAGAATATAAGAAACACATAGTGTAGTTCATTGTATATGAGTGAATTGCACTGAAAAACTTAGAATATAAAAAATGCACAGTGTAGTACATAGTATATGAGTGAGTTGCACTGAAAAACTTAGAATATAAGAAACGAACAGTGTAGTACATAGTATATGATTGTGTTTCACTGAAAAACTTAGAATATAAGAAACGCACAGTGTAGTACATAGTATATGAGTGTGTTGCACTGAAAACCCTGATTACACAAAACGCACAGTGTAGTTCTTAATATATGAGTGAGTTGCAATGAAAAACCGTGATTACACGAAACGCACAGTGTAGTACATAGTATATGAGTGCGTTGGACTGAAAAACATAGAATATAAGAAACACACAGTGTAGTATATAGTATAAGAGTGAGTCGCACTGAAAAACTTAGAATATAAGAAACGCACAGTGTAGTACATAGTATATGAGTGATTGCAATGAAAAACTTAGAATATAAGAAACGCAGAGTGTAGTACATAGTATATGAGAGAGTTGCACTGAAAAATCCATATTACATGAAATGCACAGTGTAGTACATAGTATATGAGTGAGTTGCACTGAAAAACCCTGATTACAAAAAACACATAGTGTAGTACATAGTATATGAGTGAGTTGCATTGAAAAACTTACAATAAGAAATGCACAGTGTTGTACATAGTATATGAGTGAGTGGCACTGAAAAACTTAGAATGTAAGAAACGCACAGGGTAGTACATAGTATATGAGTGAGTTGCACTGAAAAACCCTGATTACACGAAACGCCCTGTGTATTACATAGTATATGAGTGAGTGGCACTGAAAAACCATGACTACAGGAAACACAGAGTGTTGTTCATAATATATGAGTGTGTTGCACTGAAAAACCGTGATTACTCGAAACTCACAGTGTAGTATGAGTGAGTTGCACTAAAAATCTTAGAATATAAGAACCGCACAGTCTAGTACATAGTATATGAGTGAGTTGCACTGAAAAACACTGATCACAAGAAATGCACACTGTAGTACATAGTATATGAGTGAGTTGCACTGAAAAACTTCGAATATAAGAACCGCACAGTGTTGTACATAGTATATGAGTGAGTTGCTTTTAAAAAATTAGAATATAAGAATCGCACAGTGTAGAACATAGTATATGAGTGAGTTGCACTGAAAAACCCTGATCACAAGAAATGAACAGTGTAGTACATAGTATATGAGTGAGTTGCACTGAAAAATTTAGAGTATAAGAAACGCACAATGTAGTATATAGTATATGAGTGAGTTGCACTGAAAAACTTAGAATATAAGAAACGCACAGTGTAGTACATAGTATATGAGTGAGTTGCACTGAAAACTTAGAATATAAGAAACGCACAGTGTAGTACATAGTATATGAGTGTGTTGCACTGAAAAACTTAGAATATAAGAAACGCAGTGTGTAGTACATAGTATATGAGTAAGTTGCACTGAAAAACTTAGAATATAAGAAACGCACAGTGTAGTACATAGTATATGAGCGAGTTGCACTGAAAAACTTAGAATATAAGAAACACACAGTGTAGTACATAGTATATGATTGATTTGCATTGAAAAACTTAGAATATAAGAAACGTACACTGTAGTACATAGTTTATGAGTGAGTTGCACTGAAAAACTTAGTATATAAGAAATGAACAGTGTAATACATAGTATATGAGTGAGTTGCACTTAAATACTTAGAATATAAAAAACGCACAGTGTAGTACATAGTATATGAGTGAGTTGCACTGAAAAACCCAGATTACACGAAACGCACAGTGTAGAACATAATATATGAGTGAGTTGCACTGAAAAACCCTGATTACACAAAACGCACAGTGTAGTTCTTAATATATGAGTGAGTTGCAATGAAAAACCGTGATTACACGAAACGCACAGTGTAGTACATAGAATATGAGTGCGTTGGACTGAAAAACATAGAATATAAGAAACACACAGTGTAGTATATAGTATGTGAGTGAGTTGCACTGAAAAACTTAGAATATAAGAAACGCACAGTGTAGTACATAGTATATGACTGAGTTGCATTGAATAACTTAGAATATAAAAACGCACAGTGTAGTACATAGTATATGAGTGAGTTGCACTGAAAAATTTAGACTATAAGAAACGCACAATGTAGTATATAGTATATGAGTGAATTGCACTGAAAAACTTAGAATATAAGAAACGTACAGTGTAGTACATAGTATATGAGTGAGTTGCACTGAAAACTTAGAATATAAGAAACGCAGAGTGTAGTACATAGTATATGAGTAAGTTGCACTGAAAAACTTAGAATATAAGAAACGCACAGTGTAGTACATAGTATATGAGCGAGTTGCACTGAAAAACTTAGAATTTACTGAAAAACCCTGATTACACGAAACGCACAGTGTAGTACATAGTATATGAGTGAGTTGCACTGAAAAACCCTGATTACACGAAATGCAAAGTGCGTTTCATACTCATAGTATATGAGTGACTTGCACTGAAAAACAATGATTACAAGAAACGCAAGTGTAGTACATAGTATATGAGTGAGTTGCACATTAAAACTTAGAATATAAGAAACACATAGTGTAGTTCATTGTATATGAGTGAATTGCACTGAAAAACTTAGAATATAAAAAACGCACAGTGTAGTACATAGTATATGAGTGAGTTGCACTTTAAAACTTAGAATGTAAGAAACGCACAGTGTAGTACATAGTATATGAGTGAGTTGCACTGAAAAACCCTGATTACACGAAACGCACTGTGTAATACATAGTATATGAGTGAGTGGCACTGAAAAACCATGACTACAGGAAACACAGAGTGTTGTTCATAATATATGAGTGAGTTGCACTGAAAAACCGTGATTACTCGAAACGCACAGTATAGTATGAGTGAGTTGCACTAAAAAACTTAGAATATAAGAAACGCACAGTGTAGTACATAGTATATGAGTGTGTTTCACTGAAAAACTTAGAATATAAGAAACGCACAGTGTAGTACATAGTATATGAGCGAGTTGCACTGAAAAACTTAGAATTTACTGAAAAACCCTGATTACACGAAACGCACAGTGTAGTACATAGTATATGAGTGAGTTGCACTGAAAAACCCTGATTACACGAAATGCAAAGTGCGTTTCATACTCATAGTATATGAGTGACTTGCACTGAAAAACAATGATTACAAGAAACGCACAGTGTAGTACATAGTATATGATTGAGTTGCACTGAAAAACTTAGAATGTAAGAAACGCACAGTGTAGTACATAGTATATGATTGTGTTTCACTGAAAAACTTAGAATATAAGAAACGCACAGTGTAGTACATAGTATTTGAGTGTGTTGCACTGAAAACCCTGATTACACAAAACGCACAGTGTAGTTCTTAATATATGAGTGAGTTGCAATGAAAAACCGTGATTACACGAAACGCACAGTGTAGTACATAGTATATGAGTGCGTTGGACTGAAAAACATAGAATATAAGAAACACACAGTGTAGTATATAGTATAAGAGTGAGTCGCACTGAAAAACTTAGAATATAAGAAACGCACAGTGTAGTACATAGTATATGAGTGATTGCACTGAAAAACTTAGAATATAAGAAACGCACAGTGTAGTACATAGTATATGAGAGAGTTGCACTGAAAAATCCATATTACATGAAATGCACAGTGTAGTACATAGTATATGAGTGAGTTGCACTGAAAAACCCTGATTACAAAAAACACATAGTGTAGTACATAGTATATGAGTGAGTTGCATTGAAAAACTTACAATAAGAAATGCACAGTTTAGTAAATAGCATATGAGTGAGTGGCACTGAAAAACTTAGAATGTAAGAAACGCACAGGGTAGTACATAGTATATGAGTGAGTTGCACTGAAAAACCCTGATTACACGAAACGCCCTGTGTATTACATAGTATATGAGTGAGTGGCACTGAAAAACCATGACTACAGGAAACACAGAGTGTTGTTCATAATATATGAGTGTGTTGCACTGAAAAACCGTGATTACTCGAAACTCACAGTGTAGTATGAGTGAGTTGCACTAAAAATCTTAGAATATAAGAACCGCACAGTCTAGTACATAGTATATGAGTTGCACTGAAAAACACTGATCACAAGAAATGCACACTGTAGTACATAGTATATGAGTGAGTTGCACTGAAAAAGTTCGAATATAAGAACCGCACAGTGTTGTACATAGTATATGAGTGAGTTGCTTTTAAAAAATTAGAATATAAGAATCGCACAGTGTAGAACATAGTATATGAGTGAGTTGCACTGAAAAACCCTGATCACAAGAAATGAACAGTGTAGTACATAGTATATGAGTGAGTTGCACTGAAAAATTTAGACTATAAGAAACGCACAATGTAGTATATAGTATATGAGTGAGTTGCACTGAAAAACTTAGAATATAAGAAACGCACAGTGTAGTACATAGTATATGAGTGAGTTGCACTGAAAACTTAAAATATAAGAAACGAACAGTGTAGTACATAGTATATGAGTGTGTTGCACTGAAAAACTTAGAATATAAGAAACGCAGTGTGTAGTACATAGTATATGAGTAAGTTGCACTGAAAAACTTAGAATATAAGAAACGCACAGTGTAGTACATAGTATCTGAGTGAGTTGCACTGAAAAACTTAGAATATAAGAAACACACAGTGTAGTACATAGTATATGATTGATTTGCACTGAAAAAATTAGAATATAAGAAACGTACAGTGTAGTACATAGTTTATGAGTGAGTTGCACTGAAAAACTTAGTATATAAGAAATGAACAGTGTAATACATAGTATATGAGTGAGTTGCACTGAAAAACCCAGATTACACGTAACGCACAGTGTAGAACATAATATATGAGTGAGTTGCACTGAAAAACCCTGATTACACAAAACGCACAGTGTAGTTCTTAATATATGAGTGAGTTGCAATGAAAAACCGTGATTACACGAAACGCACAGTGTAGTACATAGAATATGAGTGTAGTACATAGAATATGGACTGAAAAACATAGAATATAAGAAACACACAGTGTAGTATATAGTATGTGAGTGAGTTGCACTGAAAATCTTAGAATATAAGAAACGCACAGTGTAGTACATAGTATATGACTGAGTTGCATTGAATAACTTAGAATATAAAAACGCACAGTGTAGTACATAGTATATGAGTGAGTTGCACTGAAAAATTTAGACTATAAGAAACGCACAATGTAGTATATAGTATATGAGTGAATTGCACTGAAAAACTTAGAATATAAGAAACGCAGTGTGTAGTACATAGTATATGAGTAAGTTGCACTGAAAAACTTAGAATATAAGAAACGCACAGTGTAGTACATAGTATATGAGCGAGTTGCACTGAAAAACTTAGAATATAAGAAACACACAGTGTAGTACATAGTATATGATTGATTTGCATTGAAAAACTTAGAATATAAGAAACGTACAGTGTAGTACATAGTTTATGAGTGAGTTGCACTGAAAAACTTAGTATATAAGAAATGAACAGTGTAATACATAGTATATGAGTGAGTTGCACTTAAATACTTAGAATATAAGAAACGCACAGTGTAGTACATAGTATATGAGTGAGTTGCACTGAAAAACCCAGATTACACGAAACGCACAGTGTAGAACATAATATATGAGTGAGTTGCACTGAAAAACCCTGATTACACAAAACGCACAGTGTAGTTCTTAATATATGAGTGAGTTGCAATGAAAAACCGTGATTACACGAAACGCACAGTGTAGTACATAGAATATGAGTGCGTTGGACTGAAAAACATAGAATATAAGAAACACACAGTGTAGTATATAGTATGTGAGTGAGTTGCACTGAAAACTTAGAATATAAGAAACGCACAGTGTAGTACATAGTATATGACTGAGTTGCATTGAATAACTTAGAATATAAAAACGCACAGTGTAGTACATAGTATATGAGTGAGTTGCACTGAAAAATTTAGACTATAAGAAACGCACAATGTAGTATATAGTATATGAGTGAATTGCACTGAAAAACTTAGAATATAAGAAACGTACAGTGTAGTACATAGTATATGAGTGAGTTGCACTGAAAACTTAGAATATAAGAAACGCAGAGTGTAGTACATAGTATATGAGTAAGTTGCACTGAAAAACTTAGAATATAAGAAACGCACAGTGTAGTACATAGTATATGAGCGAGTTGCACTGAAAAACTTAGAATTTACTGAAAAACCCTGATTACACGAAACGCACAGTGTAGTACATAGTATATGAGTGAGTTGCACTGAAAAACCCTGATTACACGAAATGCAAAGTGCGTTTCATACTCATAGTATATGAGTGACTTGCACTGAAAAACAATGATTACAAGAAACGCACAGTGTAGTACATAGTATATGAGTGAGTTGCACATTAAAACTTAGAATATAAGAAACACATAGTGTAGTTCATTGTATATGAGTGAATTGCACTGAAAAACTTAGAATATAAAAAACGCACAGTGTAGTACATAGTATATGAGTGAGTTGCACTTTAAAACTTAGAATGTAAGAAACGCACAGTGTAGTACATAGTATATGAGTGAGTTGCACTGAAAAACCCTGATTACACGAAACGCACTGTGTAATACATAGTATATGAGTGAGTGGCACTGAAAAACCATGACTACAGGAAACACAGAGTGTTGTTCATAATATATGAGTGAGTTGCACTGAAAAACCGTGATTACTCGAAACGCACAGTATAGTATGAGTGAGTTGCACTAAAAAACTTAGAATATAAGAAACGCACAGTGTAGTACATAGTATATGAGTGTGTTTCACTGAAAAACTTAGAATATAAGAAACGCACAGTGTAGTACATAGTATATGAGCGAGTTGCACTGAAAAACTTAGAATTTACTGAAAAACCCTGATTACACGAAACGCACAGTGTAGTACATAGTATATGAGTGAGTTGCACTGAAAAACCCTGATTACACGAAATGCAAAGTGCGTTTCATACTCATAGTATATGAGTGACTTGCACTGAAAAACAATGATTACAAGAAACGCACAGTGTAGTACATAGTATATGATTGAGTTGCACTGAAAAACTTAGAATGTAAGAAACGCACAGTGTAGTACATAGTATATGATTGTGTTTCACTGAAAAACTTAGAATATAAGAAACGCACAGTGTAGTACATAGTATTTGAGTGTGTTGCACTGAAAACCCTGATTACACAAAACGCACAGTGTAGTTCTTAATATATGAGTGAGTTGCAATGAAAAACCGTGATTACACGAAACGCACAGTGTAGTACATAGTATATGAGTGCGTTGGACTGAAAAACATAGAATATAAGAAACACACAGTGTAGTATATAGTATAAGAGTGAGTCGCACTGAAAAACTTAGAATATAAGAATCGCACAGTGTAGTACATAGTATATGAGTGATTGCACTGAAAAACTTAGAATATAAGAAACGCACAGTGTAGTACATAGTATATGAGAGAGTTGCACTGAAAAATCCATATTACATGAAATGCACAGTGTAGTACATAGTATATGAGTGAGTTGCACTGAAAAACCCTGATTACAAAAAACACATAGTGTAGTACATAGTATATGAGTGAGTTGCATTGAAAAACTTACAATAAGAAATGCACAGTGTAGTAAATAGCATATGAGTGAGTGGCACTGAAAAACTTAGAATGTAAGAAACGCACAGGGTAGTACATAGTATATGAGTGAGTTGCACTGAAAAACCCTGATTACACGAAACGCCCTGTGTATTACATAGTATATGAGTGAGTGGCACTGAAAAACCATGACTACAGGAAACACAGAGTGTTGTTCATAATATATGAGTGTGTTGCACTGAAAAACCGTGATTACTCAAAACTCACAGTGTAGTATGAGTGAGTTGCACTAAAAATCTTAGAATATAAGAACCGCACAGTCTAGTACATAGTATATGAGTTGCACTGAAAAACACTGATCACAAGAAATGCACACTGTAGTACATAGTATATGAGTGAGTTGCACTGAAAAAGTTCGAATATAAGAACCGCACAGTGTTGTACATAGTATATGAGTGAGTTGCTTTTAAAAAATTAGAATATAAGAATCGCACAGTGTAGAACATAGTATATGAGTGAGTTGCACTGAAAAACCCTGATCACAAGAAATGAACAGTGTAGTACATAGTATATGAGTGAGTTGCACTGAAAAATTTAGACTATAAGAAACGCACAATGTAGTATATAGTATATGAGTGAGTTGCACTGAAAAACTTAGAATATAAGAAACGCACAGTGTAGTACATAGTATATGAGTGAGTTGCACTGAAAACTTAAAATATAAGAAACGAACAGTGTAGTACATAGTATATGAGTGTGTTGCACTGAAAAACTTAGAATATAAGAAACGCAGTGTGTAGTACATAGTATATGAGTAAGTTGCACTGAAAAACTTAGAATATAAGAAACGCACAGTGTAGTACATAGTATCTGAGTGAGTTGCACTGAAAAACTTAGAATATAAGAAACACACAGTGTAGTACATAGTATATGATTGATTTGCACTGAAAAAATTAGAATATAAGAAACGTACAGTGTAGTACATAGTTTATGAGTGAGTTGCACTGAAAAACTTAGTATATAAGAAATGAACAGTGTAATACATAGTATATGAGTGAGTTGCACTTAAATACTTAGAATATTAGAAACGCACAGTGTAGTACATAATATATGAGTGAGTTGCACTGAAAAACCCAGATTACACGTAACGCACAGTGTAGAACATAATATATGAGTGAGTTGCACTGAAAAACCCTGATTACACAAAACGCACAGTGTAGTTCTTAATATATGAGTGAGTTGCAATGAAAAACCGTGATTACACGAAACGCACAGTGTAGTACATAGAATATGAGTGCGTTGGACTGAAAAACATAGAATATAAGAAACACACAGTGTAGTATATAGTATGTGAGTGAGTTGCACTGAAAATCTTAGAATATAAGAAACGCACAGTGTAGTACATAGTATATGACTGAGTTGCATTGAATAACTTAGAATATAAAAACGCACAGTGTAGTACATAGTATATGAGTGAGTTGCACTGAAAAATTTAGACTATAAGAAACGCACAATGTAGTATATAGTATATGAGTGAATTGCACTGAAAAACTTAGAATATAAGAAACGTACAGTGTAGTACATAATATATGAGTGAGTTGCACTGAAAACTTAGAATATAAGAAACGCAGAGTGTAGTACATAGTATATGAGTAAGTTGCACTGAAAATCTTAGAATATAAGAAACGCACAGTGTAGTACATAGTATATGAGCGAGTTGCACTGAAAAACTTAGAATATAAGAAACACACAGTGTAGTACATAGTATATGATTGATTTGCACTGAAAAACTTATAATATAAGATACGTACAGTGTAGTACATAGTATATGAGTGTGTTGCACTGAAAACTTAGAATATAAGAAACGCACAGTGTAGTACATAGTATATGAGTGAGTTGCACTGAAAAACTTAGTATATAAGAAATGAACAGTGTAATACATAGTATATGAGTGAGTTGCACTGAAAAACTAAGAATATAAGAAACGCACAGTGTAGTACATCGTATATGAGTGCGTTGGACTGAAAAACATAGAATATAAGAAACACACAGTGTAGTATATAGTATATGAGTGAGTTGCACTGAAAAACTTAGAATATAAGAAACGCACAGTGTAGTACATAGTATATGAGTGAGTTGCATTGAATAACTTAGAATATAAAAACGCACAGTGTAGTACATAGTATATGAGTGAGTTGCATTGAATAACTTAGAATATAAGAAATGCACAGTGTAGTACATAGTATATGAGTGAGTTAAAGTGAAAAACCCTGAATGAATGAAACACACTGTGTAGTACATAGTATATGAGTGAGTTGCACTGAAAAACTTAGAAATTAAGAAACGCACAGTGTAGTACATAGTATATGAGTGATTGCACTGAAAAACTTAGAATATAAGAAACGCACAGTGTAGTACATAGTATATGAGAGAGTTGCACTGAATAACCCTGATTACAAGAAACACATAGTGTAGTACATAGTATATGAGTGAGTTGCATTGAAAAACTTACAATAAGAAATGCACAGTGTAGTACATAGTATATGAGTGAGTGGCACTGAAAAACTTAGAATGTAAGAAACGCACAGGGTAGTACATAGTATATGAGTGAGTTGCACTGAAAAACCCTGATTACACGAAACGCACTGTGAATTACATAGTATATGAGTGAGTGGCACTGAAAAACCATGACTACAGGAAACACAGAGTGTTGTTCATAATATATGAGTGAGTTGCACTGAAAAACACTGATTACACGAAACGCACAGTGTAGTACATAGTATATGAGTGAGTTGTACTGAAAAACATTGATCAGAAGAAATGAACACTGTAGTACATAGTATATGAGTGAGTTGCACTGAAAAACCGTGATTACTCGAAACGCACAGTATAGTATGAGTGAGTTGCACTAAAAAACTTAGAATATAAGAAACGCACAGTGTAGTACATAGTATATGAGTGTGTTTCACTGAAAAACTTAGAATATAAGAAACGCACAGTGTAGTACATAGTATATGAGCGAGTTGCACTGAAAAACTTAGAATTTACTGAAAAACCCTGATTACACGAAACGCACAGTGTAGTACATAGTATATGAGTGAGTTGCACTGAAAAACCCTGATTACACGAAATGCAAAGTGCGTTTCATACTCATAGTATATGAGTGACTTGCACTGAAAAACAATGATTACAAGAAACGCACAGTGTAGTACATAGTATATGATTGAGTTGCACTGAAAAACTTAGAATGTAAGAAACGCACAGTGTAGTACATAGTATATGATTGTGTTTCACTGAAAAACTTAGAATATAAGAAACGCACAGTGTAGTACATAGTATTTGAGTGTGTTGCACTGAAAACCCTGATTACACAAAACGCACAGTGTAGTTCTTAATATATGAGTGAGTTGCAATGAAAAACCGTGATTACACGAAACGCACAGTGTAGTACATAGTATATGAGTGCGTTGGACTGAAAAACATAGAATATAAGAAACACACAGTGTAGTATATAGTATAAGAGTGAGTCGCACTGAAAAACTTAGAATATAAGAAACGCACAGTGTAGTACATAGTATATGAGTGATTGCACTGAAAAACTTAGAATATAAGAAACGCACAGTGTAGTACATAGTATATGAGAGAGTTGCACTGAAAAATCCATATTACATGAAATGCACAGTGTAGTACATAGTATATGAGTGAGTTGCACTGAAAAACCCTGATTACAAAAAACACATAGTGTAGTACATAGTATATGAGTGAGTTGCATTGAAAAACTTACAATAAGAAATGCACAGTGTAGTAAATAGCATATGAGTGAGTGGCACTGAAAAACTTAGAATGTAAGAAACGCACAGGGTAGTACATAGTATATGAGTGAGTTGCACTGAAAAACCCTGATTACACGAAACGCCCTGTGTATTACATAGTATATGAGTGAGTGGCACTGAAAAACCATGACTACAGGAAACACAGAGTGTTGTTCATAATATATGAGTGTGTTGCACTGAAAAACCGTGATTACTCAAAACTCACAGTGTAGTATGAGTGAGTTGCACTAAAAATCTTAGAATATAAGAACCGCACAGTCTAGTACATAGTATATGAGTTGCACTGAAAAACACTGATCACAAGAAATGCACACTGTAGTACATAGTATATGAGTGAGTTGCACTGAAAAAGTTCGAATATAAGAACCGCACAGTGTTGTACATAGTATATGAGTGAGTTGCTTTTAAAAAATTAGAATATAAGAATCGCACAGTGTAGAACATAGTATATGAGTGAGTTGCACTGAAAAACCCTGATCACAAGAAATGAACAGTGTAGTACATAGTATATGAGTGAGTTGCACTGAAAAATTTAGACTATAAGAAACGCACAATGTAGTATATAGTATATGAGTGAGTTGCACTGAAAAACTTAGAATATAAGAAACGCACAGTGTAGTACATAGTATATGAGTGAGTTGCACTGAAAACTTAAAATATAAGAAACGAACAGTGTAGTACATAGTATATGAGTGTGTTGCACTGAAAAACTTAGAATATAAGAAACGCAGTGTGTAGTACATAGTATATGAGTAAGTTGCACTGAAAAACTTAGAATATAAGAAACGCACAGTGTAGTACATAGTATCTGAGTGAGTTGCACTGAAAAACTTAGAATATAAGAAACACACAGTGTAGTACATAGTATATGATTGATTTGCACTGAAAAAATTAGAATATAAGAAACGTACAGTGTAGTACATAGTTTATGAGTGAGTTGCACTGAAAAACTTAGTATATAAGAAATGAACAGTGTAATACATAGTATATGAGTGAGTTGCACTTAAATACTTAGAATATTAGAAACGCACAGTGTAGTACATAGTATATGAGTGAGTTGCACTGAAAAACCCAGATTACACGTAACGCACAGTGTAGAACATAATATATGAGTGAGTTGCACTGAAAAACCCTGATTACACAAAACGCACAGTGTAGTTCTTAATATATGAGTGAGTTGCAATGAAAAACCGTGATTACACGAAACGCACAGTGTAGTACATAGAATATGAGTGCGTTGGACTGAAAAACATAGAATATAAGAAACACACAGTGTAGTATATAGTATGTGAGTGAGTTGCACTGAAAATCTTAGAATATAAGAAACGCACAGTGTAGTACATAGTATATGACTGAGTTGCATTGAATAACTTAGAATATAAAAACGCACAGTGTAGTACATAGTATATGAGTGAGTTGCACTGAAAAATTTAGACTATAAGAAACGCACAATGTAGTATATAGTATATGAGTGAATTGCACTGAAAAACTTAGAATATAAGAAACGTACAGTGTAGTACATAATATATGAGTGAGTTGCACTGAAAACTTAGAATATAAGAAACGCAGAGTGTAGTACATAGTATATGAGTAAGTTGCACTGAAAATCTTAGAATATAAGAAACGCACAGTGTAGTACATAGTATATGAGCGAGTTGCACTGAAAAACTTAGAATATAAGAAACACACAGTGTAGTACATAGTATATGATTGATTTGCACTGAAAAACTTATAATATAAGATACGTACAGTGTAGTACATAGTATATGAGTGTGTTGCACTGAAAACTTAGAATATAAGAAACGCACAGTGTAGTACATAGTATATGAGTGAGTTGCACTGAAAAACTTAGTATATAAGAAATGAACAGTGTAATACATAGTATATGAGTGAGTTGCACTGAAAAACTAAGAATATAAGAAACGCACAGTGTAGTACATCGTATATGAGTGCGTTGGACTGAAAAACATAGAATATAAGAAACACACAGTGTAGTATATAGTATATGAGTGAGTTGCACTGAAAAACTTAGAATATAAGAAACGCACAGTGTAGTACATAGTATATGAGTGAGTTGCATTGAATAACTTAGAATATAAAAACGCACAGTGTAGTACATAGTATATGAGTGAGTTGCATTGAATAACTTAGAATATAAGAAATGCACAGTGTAGTACATAGTATATGAGTGAGTTAAAGTGAAAAACCCTGAATGAATGAAACACACTGTGTAGTACATAGTATATGAGTGAGTTGCACTGAAAAACTTAGAAATTAAGAAACGCACAGTGTAGTACATAGTATATGAGTGATTGCACTGAAAAACTTAGAATATAAGAAACGCACAGTGTAGTACATAGTATATGAGAGAGTTGCACTGAATAACCCTGATTACAAGAAACACATAGTGTAGTACATAGTATATGAGTGAGTTGCATTGAAAAACTTACAATAAGAAATGCACAGTGTAGTACATAGTATATGAGTGAGTGGCACTGAAAAACTTAGAATGTAAGAAACGCACAGGGTAGTACATAGTATATGAGTGAGTTGCACTGAAAAACCCTGATTACACGAAACGCACTGTGAATTACATAGTATATGAGTGAGTGGCACTGAAAAACCATGACTACAGGAAACACAGAGTGTTGTTCATAATATATGAGTGAGTTGCACTGAAAAACACTGATTACACGAAACGCACAGTGTAGTACATAGTATATGAGTGAGTTGTACTGAAAAACATTGATCAGAAGAAATGAACACTGTAGTACATAGTATATGAGTGAGTTGCACTGAAAAAGTTCGAATATAAGAACCGCACAGTGTTGTACATAGTATATGAGTGAGTTGCTTTTAAAAAATTAGAATATAAGAATCGCACAGTGTAGAACATAGTATATGAGTGAGTTGCACTGAAAAACCCTGATCACAAGAAATGAACAGTGTAGTACATAGTATATGAGTGAGTTGCACTGAAAAATTTAGACTATAAGAAACGCACAATGTAGTATATAGTATATGAGTGAGTTGCACTGAAAAACTTAGAATATAAGAAACGCACAGTGTAGTACATAGTAATTGAGTGAGTTTCACTGAAAAACTTAGAATGTAAGAACCGCACAGTCTAGTACATAGTATATGAGTGAGTTGCACTGAAAAACCCTGATCACACGAAACGCACAGTGTAGTACATAGTATATGAGTGAGTTGCACTGAAAAACACTGATCACAAGAAATGCACACTGTAGTACATAGTATATGAGTGAGTTGCACTGAAATACTTCGAATATAAGAACCGCACAGTGTTGTACATAGTATATGAGTGAGTTGCACTGAAAACCTTAGAATATAAGAAACGCACAGTGTAGTACATAGTATATGAGTGAGTTGCACTGAAAACTTAGAACATAAGAAATGCACAGTGTAGTACATAGTATATGAGTGTGTTGCACTGAAAAAATTAGAATATAAGAAATGCACAGTGTAGTACATAGTATATGAGTAAGTTGCACTGAAAAAGTTAGAATATAAGAAACGCACAGTGTAGTACATAGTATATGAGCGAGTTGCACTGAGAAACTTAGAATAAAAGAAACACACAGTGTAGTACATAGTATATGATTGATTTGCACTGAAAAACTTAGAATATAAGAAACGTACAGTGTAGTACATAGGATATGAGGGAGTTGCACTAAAAAACTTAGTATATAAGAAATGAACAGTGTAATACATAGTATATGAGTGAGTTCCACTGAAAAACTAAGAATATAAGAAACGCACAGCGTAGTACATAGTATATGAGTGTGTTGCATTTAAAAACTTAGAATATAAGAAACACACATAGTATATGAGTGAGTTGCACTGAAAAACCCTGATTACACGAAAAGCACAGTGTAGTAAATAGTATATGAGTGAGTTGCAGTGAAAAACCCTGATTACACAAAACGCACAGTGTAGTTCTTAATATATGAGTGAGTTGCAATGAAAAACCGTGATTACACGAAACGCACAGTGTAGTATATAGTATATGAGTGCGTTGGACTGAAAAACATAGAATATAAGAAACACACAGAGTAGTATATAGTATATGAGTGAGTTGCACTGAAAAACTTAGAATATAAGAAACGCACAGTGTAGTACATTGTATATGAGTGAGTTGCATTGAATAACTTAGAATATAAAAACGCACAGTGTAGTACATAGTATATGAGTGAGTTGCATTGAATAACTTAGAATATAAGAAATGCACAGTGTAGTACATAGTATATGAGTGAGTTACAGTGAAAAACCCTGAATGAATGAAACACACAGTGTAGTACATAGTATATAAGTGAGTTGCACTGAAATAACTTAGAATATAAGAAACGCACAGTGTAGTACATAGTATATGAGAGAGTTGCACTGAAAAATCCATATTACATGAAATGCACAGTGTAGTACATAGTATATAAGTGAGTTGCACTGAAAAACCCTGATTACAAGAAACACATAGTGTAGTACATAGTATATGAGTGAGTTGCATTGAAAAACTTACAATAAGAAATGCACAGTGTAGTACATAGTATATGAGTGAGTGGCACTGAAAAACTTAGAATGTAAGAAACGCACAGGGTACTATATAGTATATGAGTGAGTTGCACTGAAAAACCCTGATTACACGAAACGCACTGTGTAATACATAGTATATGAGTGAGTGGCACTGAAAAACCATGACTACAGGAAACACAGAGTGTTGTTCATAATATATGACTGAGTTGCACTGAAAAACCGTGATTACTCGAAACGCACAGTGTAGTATGAATGAGTTGCAATAAAATCTTAGAATATAAGAAACACACAGGGTAGTACATAGTAATTGAGTGAGTTTCACAGAAAAACTTAGAATGTAAGAACCGCACAGTCTAGTACATAGTATATAAGTGAGTTGCACTGAAAAACCATGATTACACGAATCGCACAGTGTAGTACATAGTATATGAGTGAGTTGCACTGAAAAACTAAGAATATAAGACACGCACAGTGTAGTACATAGTATATGAGTGAGTTGCACTGAAAAACTAAGAATATAAGACACGCACAGTGTAGTATATAGTATATGAGTGAGTTGCACTGAAAAACCCTGATTACACGAAACGCACAGTGTAGTACATAGTATATGAGTGAGTTGCACTGAAAAACACTGATCACAAGAAATGCACACTGTAGTACATAGTATATGAGTGAGTTGCACTGAAATATTTCGAATATAAGAACCGCACAGTGTTGTACATAGTATATGAGTGAGTTGCACTGAAAACCTTAGAATATAAGAAACGCACAGTGTAGTACATAGTATATGAGTGAGTTGCACTGAAAATTTAGAATATAAGAAATGCACAGTGTAGTACATAGTATATGAGTGTGTTGCACTGAAAAACTTAGAATATAAGAAACGCACATTGTAGTACATAGTATATGAGTGAGTTGCATTGAAAAACTTAGAATATAAGAAACGAACCGTGTAGTACATAGTATATGAGTGAGTTGCTTTTAAAAAATTAGAATATAAGAATCGCACAGTGTAGAACATAGTATATGAGTGAGTTGCACTGAAAAACCCTGATCACAAGAAATGAACAGTGTAGTACATAGTATATGAGTGAGTTGCACTGAAAAATTTTGACTATAAGAAACGCACAATGTAGTATATAGTATATGAGTGAGCTGCACTGAAAAACTTAGAATATAAGAAACGCACAGTGTAGTACATAGTATATGAGTGAGTTGCACTGAAAACTTAGAATATAAGAAACGCACAGTGTAGTACATAGTAGATGAGTGTGTTGCACTGAAATACTTAGAATATAAGAAACGCAGAGTGTAGTACATAGTATATGATTAAGTTGCACTGAAAAACTTAGAATATAAGAAACGCACAGTGTAGTACATAGTATATGAGCGAGTTGCACTGAAAATCTTAGAATATAAGAAACACACAGTGTAGTACATAGTATATGATTGATTTGCACTGAAAAACTTAGAATATAAGAAACGCACAGTGTAGTACATAGTATATGAGTGAGTTGCATTGAAAAACTTAGTATATAAGAAACCACCGTGTGTACATAGTATATGAGTGAGTTGCTTTTAAAAACTTAGAATATAAGAATCGCACAGTGTAGAACATAGTATATGAGTGACTTGCACTGAAAAACCATGATTACAAGAAACGCACAGTGTAGTACATAATATATGATTGAGTTGCACTGAAAAACTTAGAATATAAGAAACGCACAGTGTAGTATATAGTATATGAGTGCGTTGCACTTTAAAACTTAGAATATGAGAAACGCATCGTGTAGTACATAGTATATAAGTGAATTGCACTTAAAAACTTAGAATATAAGAAACGCACAGTGTAGTACATAGTATATGAGTATATGAGTTAGTTGCACTGAAAAACTTAGAATATAAGAAACGAACAGTGTAGTACATAGTATATGATTGTGTTTCAATGAAAAACTTAGAATATAAGAAACGCACAGTGTAGTACATAGTATATGAGTGTGTTGCACTGAAAAACCCTGATTACACAAAACGCACAGTGTAGTTCTTAATATATGAGTGAGTTGCAATGAAAAACCGTGATTACACGAAACGCACAGTGTAGTACATAGTATATGAGTGCGTTGGACTGAAAAACATAGAATATAAGAAACACACAGTGTAGTATATAGTATATGAGTGAGTTGCACTGAAAAACTTAGAATATAAGAAACGCACAGTGTAGTACATAGTATATGAGTGAGTTGCATTGAATAACTTAGAATATAAGAAACGCACAGTGTAGTACATAGTATATGAGTGAGTTGCATTGAATAACTTAGAATATAAGAAATGCACAGTGTAGTACATATTATATGAGTGAGTTACAAGAAAAACCCTGAATGAAAGAAAAACACAGTGTAGTACATAGTATATGAGTGAGTTGCACTGAAAAACTTAGAATATAAGAAACGCACAGTGTAGTACATAGTATATGAGTGAGTTGCACTGAAAAACCCTGATTACAAGAAACTCATAGTGTAGTACATAGTATATGAGTGAGTTGCATTGAAAAACTTAGAATAAGAAATGCACAGTGTAGTACATATTGTATGAGTGAGTGGCACTGAAAAACTTCGAATGTAAGAAACGCACAGGGTAGTACATAGTATATGAGTGAGTTGCACTGAAAAACCCTGATTACACGAAATGCACTGTGTAATACATAGTATATGAGTGAGTGGCACTGAAAAACCATGACTACAGGAAACACAGAGTGTTGTTCATAATATATGAGTGAGTTGCACTGAAAAACCGTGATTACTCGAAACGCACAGTGTAGTATGAGTGAGTTGCAATAAAATCTTAGAATATAAGAAACGCACAGTGTAGTACATAGTAATTGAGTGAGTTTCACTGAAAAACTTAGAATGTAAGAACCGCACAGTCTAGTACATAGTATATGAGTGAGTTGCACTGAAAAACCCTGATTACACGAAACGCACAGTGTAGTACATAGTATATGAGTGAGTTGCACTGAAAAACACTGATCACAAGAAATGCACACTGTAGTACATAGTATATGAGTGAGTTGCACTGAAATACTTCGAATATAAGAACCGCACAGTGTTGTACATAGTATATGAGTGAGTTGCACTGAAAACCTTAGAATATAAGAAACGCACAGTGTAGTACATAGTATATGAGTGAGTTGCACTGAAAACTTAGAACATAAGAAATGCACAGTGTAGTACATAGTATATGAGTGTGTTGCACTGAAAAAATTAGAATATAAGAAATGCACAGTGTAGTACATAGTATATGAGTAAGTTGCACTGAAAAAATTAGAATATAAGAAACGCACATTGTAGTACATAGTATATGAGTGAGTTGCATTGAAAAACTTGAATGTAAGAAACGAACCGTGTAGTACATAGTATATGAGTGAGTTGCTTTTAAAAACGTAGAATATAAGAAACGCACAGTGTAGAACATAGTATATGAGGGACTTGCACTGAAAAACCATAATTACAAGAAACGCACAGTGTAGTACATAGTATATGATTGAGTTGCACTTTAAAACTTAGATTATAAGAAACGAATCGTGTAGTACATAGTATATGAGTGAGTTGCACTTAAAAACTTAGAATATAAGAAACGCACAGTGTAGTACATAGTATATGACTGAGTTGCACTGAAAAACCCTGATTATACGAAACGTAAAGTGTCTTTTGTACTTATAGTATATGAGTGTCTTGCACTGAAAAACCATGATTACAAGAAACGCACAGTGTAGTACATAGTTTATGATTGAGTTGTACTGAAAAACTTAGAATATAAGAAATGCACAGTGTAATACATAGTATATGAGTGAGTTAGACTTTAAAACTTAGAATATAAGAAACGCACAGTGTAGTACATAGTATATGAGTGAATTGCACTGAAAAACTTAGAATATAAGAAACGCATAGTGTAGTACATAGTATATGAGTGAGTTTTACTTAAAAACCCGCATTACACGAAATGCACAGTGTAGTACATAGTGTATGAGTGAGTTGCACTGAAAAACTTAGAATATAAGAAACGCACAGTGTAGTACATTAGTATATGAGTGAGTTGCACTGAAAAACTTAGAATTTACTGAAAAACCCGCATTACACGAAATGCACAGTGTAGTACATAGTATATGAGTGAGTTGCACTGAAAAACTTAGAATATAAGAATTGCACAGTGTAGTACATAGTATATGAGTGAGTTTTACTGAAAAACCCGGATAACACGAAATGCACAGTACATAGTATATGAGTGAGTTGCACTGAAAAACTTAGAATATAAGACACGCACTGTGTAGTACATAGTATATGGATGAGTTGCACTGAAAAAATTAGAATGTAAGAAACGCACAGTGTAGTACATAGTATATGAGTGAGTTGCACTGAAAAACACTGATTACACGAAACGCACTGTGTAATACATAGTATATGAGTGAGTGGCACTGAAAAACCATGACTACATGAAACACAGAGTGTTGTACATAATATATGAGTGAGTTGCACTGAAAAACCGTGATTACTCGAAACGCACAGTGTAGTATGAGTGAGTTGCACTAAAAATCTTAGAATATAAGAAACACACAGTGTAGTACATAGTAATTGAGTGAGTTTCACCTAAAAATTTAGAATGTAAGAACCGCACAATGTAGTACATAGTATATGAGTGAGTTGCACTGACAAACTTAGAACATAAGAAACACACATTGTAGTACATAGTATATGAGTGAGTTTTACTGAAAAACCCGGATTACACGAAATGCACAGTGTAGTATATATTATATGAGTGAGTTGCACTGATAAACTTAGAATTTACGTAAAAACCCGCATTACACGAAATGCACAGTGTAGTACATAGTGTATGAGTGAGTTGCACTGAAAAACTTAGAATATAAGAAACGCACAGTGTAGTACATAGTATATGAGTGAGTTGCACTGAAAAACTTAGAATTTACTGAAAAACCCGCATTACACGAAATGCACAATGTAGTACATAGTATATGAGTGAGTTGCACTGAAAAACGTAGATTATAAGAAACGCACAGTGTAGTACATACTATATGAGTGAGTTGCCTTGAAAAACTTAGAATTCACTGAAAAACCCGGATTACACGAAATGCACAGTGTAGTACATAGTATATGAGTGAGTTGCTCTTAAAAACTTAGATTATAAGAAACGTACAGTGTAGTACATAGTATATGAGTGAGTTGCAATGAAAAAATTAGAATTTACTAAAAAACCCGGATTACACGAAATGCACAGTGTAGTATACAGTATATGAGTGAGAGTCACTGACAAACTTAGAATATAAGAAACGCACAGTGTAGTACATAGTATATGAGTGAGTTGCACTGAAAAACTTAGAATATAAGAAACGCACAGTGTAGTACATAGTATATGAGTGAGTTGCACTGAAAAAGTTAGAATATAAGAAACGCACAGTGTAGTACATAGTATATGAGTGAGTTGCACTGAAAAACTTAGAATATAAGAAACGCACAGTGTAGTACATAGTATATGAGTGAGTTGCACTGAAAAACTTAGAATTTACTGAAAAACCCGCATTACATGAAATGCACAGTGTAGTACATAGTATATGAGTGAGTTGCAATAAAAAACTTAGAATATAAGAATCGCACAGTGTAGTACATAGTATATGAGTGAGTTTTACTGAAAAACCCGGATAACACGAAATGCACAGTACATAGTATATGAGTGAGTTGCACTGAAAAACTTAGAATATAAGACACGCACAGTGTAGTACATAGTATATGGATGAGTTGCACTGAAAAAATTAGAATGTAAGAAACGCACAGTGTAGTACATAGTATATGAGTGAGTTGCACTGAAAAACACTGATTACACGAAACGCACTGTGTAATACATAGTATATGAGTGAGTGGCACTGAAAAACCATGACTACATGAAACACAGAGTGTTGTACATAATATATGAGTGAGTTGCACTGAAAAACCGTGATTACTCGAAACGCACAGTGTAGTATGAGTGAGTTGCACTAAAAATCTTAGAATATAAGAAACGCACAGTGTAGTACATAGTAATTGAGTGAGTTTCACTGAAAAATTTAGAATGTAAGAACCGCACAGTGTAGTACATAGTATATGAGTGAGTTGCACTGACAAACTTAGAACATAAGAAACACACATTGTAGTACATAGTATATGAGTGAGTTTTACTGAAAAACCCGGATTACACGAAATGCACAGTGTAGTATATAGTATATGAGTGAGTTGCACTGAAAAACTTAGAATTTACTTAAAAACCCGCATTACACGAAATGCACAGTGTAGAACATAGTGTATGAGTGAGTTGCACTGAAAAACTTAGAATATAAGAAACGCACAGTGTAGTACATAGTATATGAGTGAGTTGCACTGAAAAACTTAGAATTTACTGAAAAACCCGCATTACACGAAATGCACAGTGTAGTACATAGTATATGAGTGAGTTGCACTGAAAAACGTAGATTATAAGAAACGCACAGTGTAGTACATAGTATATGAGTGAGTTGCAATGAAAAAATTAGAATTTACTAAAAAACCCGGATTACACGAAATGCACAGTGTAGTATACAGTATATGAGTGAGAGTCACTGACAAACTTAGAATATAAGAAACGCACAGTGTAGTACATAGTATATGAGTGAGTTGCACTGAAAAACTTAGAATATAAGAAACGCACAGTGTAGTACATAGTATATGAGTGAGTTGCACTGAAAAAGTTAGAATATAAGAAACGCACAGTGTAGTACATAGTATATGAGTGAGTTGCACTGAAAAACTTAGAATATAAGAAACGCACAGTGTAGTACATAGTATATGAGTGAGTTGCACTGAAAAACTTAGAATTTACTGAAAAACCCGCATTACACGAAATGTACAGTGTAGTACATAGTATATGAGTGAGTTGCAATAAAAAACTTAGAATATAAGAATCGCACAGTGTAGTACATAGTATATGAGTGAGTTTTACTGAAAAACCCGGATAACACGAAATGCAGAGTACATAGTATATGAGTGAGTTGCACTGAAAAACTTAGAATATAAGACACGCACAGTGTAGTACATAGTATATGGATGAGTTGCACTGAAAAAATTAGAATGTAAGAAACGCACAGTGTAGTACATAGTATATGAGTGAGTTGCACTGAAAAACACTGATTACACGAAACGCACTGTGTAATACATAGTATATGAGTGAGTGGCACTGAAAAACCATGACTACATGAAACACAGAGTGTTGTACATAATATATGAGTGAGTTGCACTGAAAAACCGTGATTACTCGAAACGCACAGTGTAGTATGAGTGAGTTGCACTAAAAATCTTAGAATATAAGAAACGCACAGTGTAGTACATAGTAATTGAGTGAGTTTCACTGAAAAATTTAGAATGTAAGAACCGCACAGTGTAGTACATAGTATATGAGTGAGTTGCACTGACAAACTTAGAACATAAGAAACACACATTGTAGTACATAGTATATGAGTGAGTTTTACTGAAAAACCCGGATTACACGAAATGCACAGTGTAGTATATAGTATATGAGTGAGTTGCACTGAAAAACTTAGAATTTACTTAAAAACCCGCATTACACGAAATGAACAGTGTAGTACATAGTGTATGAGTGAGTTGCACTGAAAAAGTTAGAATATAAGAAACGCACAGTGTAGTACATAGTATATGAGTGAGTTGCACTGAAAAACTTAGAATTTACTGAAAAACCCGCATTACACGAAATGCACAGTGTAGTACATAGTATATGAGTGAGTTGCACTGAAAAACGTAGATTATAAGAAACGCACAGTGTAGTACATACTATATGAGTGAGTTGCCTTGAAAAACTTAGAATTCACTGAAAAACCCGGATTACACGAAATGCACAGTGTAGTACATAGTATATGAGTGAGTTGCTCTGAAAAACTTAGATTATAAGAAACGCACAGTGTAGTACATAGTATATGAGTGAGTTGCAATGAAAAAATTAGAATTTACTAAAAAACCCGGATTACACGAAATGCACAGTGTAGTACATAGTATATGAGTGAGTTGCACTGAAAAACTTAGATTATAAGAAACGCACAGTGTAGTACATACTATATAAGTGAGTTGCCTTGAAAAAGTTAGAATTTACTGAAAAACCCGCATTACAAGAAATGCACAGTGTAGTATACAGTATATGAGTGAGAGTCACTGACGAACTTAGAATATAAGAAACGCACAGTGTAGTACATAGTATATGAGTGAGTTGCACTGAAAAACTTAGAATTTACTGAAAAACCCGCATTACACGAAATGCACAGTGTAGTACATAGTATATGAGTGAGTTTCATTGAAAAACTTAGAATATAAGAATCGCACAGTGTAGTACAACGTATATGAGGGAATTTTACTGAAAAACCCGGATTACACGAAATGCACAGTGTAGTACACAGTATATGAGTGAGTTGCACTGAAAACTTAGAATGTAAAAAACGCACAGTGTAATACATAGTATATGAGGGAGTTGCAGTGAAAAACTTAGAATTTACTGAAAAACACGCATTACACGAAATGCACAGTGTAGTACATAGTGTATGAGTGAGTTGCACTGAAAAACTTAGAATATAAGAAACGCACAGTGTAGTACATTAGTATATGAGTGAGTTGCACTGAAAAACTTATAATTTACTGAAAAACCCGCATTACACGAAATGCACAGTGTAGTACATAGTATATGAGTGAGTTGCACTGAAAAACTTAGATTATAAGAAACGCACAGTGTAGTACATACTATATGAGTGAGTTGCCTTGAAAAACTTAGAATTAACTGTAAAACCCGGATTACACGAAATGCACAGTGTAGTACATAGTATATGAGTGAGTTGCACTGAAAAACTTAGAATATAAGAAACGCACAGTGTAGTACATAGTATATGAGTGAGTTGCAATGAAAAAATTAGAATTTACTAAAAAACCCGGATTACACGAAATGCACAGTATAGTATATAGTATATGAGTGAGTTGCACTGAAAAACTTAGAATATAAGAAAAGCACTTTGTAGTACATAGTACATGAGTGAGTTGCCTTGAAAAACTTAGAATTTACTGAAAAACCCGCATTACACGAAACGCAAAGTGTAGTACATAGTATATGACTGAGTTTCACTGACAAACTTAGAATATAAGAAACGCACAGTGTAGTACATAGTATATGAGTGAGTTGCACTGAAAAACTTAGAATGTAAGAAACACAGAGTGTAGTACATAGTATATGAGTGAGTTGCACTGAAAAACACTGTTACACGAAACGCACTGTGTAATACATAGTGTATGAGTGAGTGGCACTGAAAAACCAACTACAGGAAACACAGAGTGTTGTTCATAATATATGAGTGAGTTGCACTGAAAAACCGTGATTACTCGAAACGCACAGTGTAGTATGAGTGAGTTGCACTAAAAATCTTACAATATAAGAAACGCACAGTGTAGTACATAATAATTGAGTGAGTTGCACTGAAAAACTTAGAATGTAAGAACCGCACAGTGTAGTACATAGTATATGAGTGACTTGCACTGACAAACTTAGAACATTAGAAACACACATTGTAGTACATAGTATATGAGTGAGTTTTACTGAAAAACCCGGATTACACGAAATGCACAGTGTAGTATATAGTATATGAGTGAGTTGCACTGAAAAACTTAGAATTTACTTAAAAACCCGCATTACACGAAATGCAGAGTGTAGTACATAGTGTATGAGTGAGTTGCACTGAAAAACTTAGAATATAAGAAACGCACAGTGTAGTACATAGTATATGAGTGAGTTGCACTGAAAAACCTTGAATTTACTGAAAAACCCGCATTACACGAAATGCACAGTGTAGTACATAGTGTATGAGTGAGTTGCACTGAAAAACTTAGAATATAAGAAACGCACATTGTAGTACATACTATATGAGTGAGTTGCCTTGAAAAACTTAGAATTTACTGAAAAACCCGGATTACACGAAATGCACAGTGTAGTACATAGTATATGAGTGAGTTGCACTGAAAAACTTAGATTATAAGAAACGCACAGTGTAGTACATAGTATATGAATGAGTTGCACTGAAAAACTTAGAATGTAAGAAACGCACAGTGTAGTACATAGTATATGAGTGAGTTGCACTGAAAAACACTGATTACACGAAACGCACTGTGTAATACATAGTATATGAGTGAGTGGCACTGAAAAACCATGACTACAGGAAACACAGAGTGTTGTTCATAATATATGAGTGAGTTGCACTGAAAAACCGTGATTACTCGAAACGCACAGTGTAGTATGAGTGAGTTGCAGTAAAAATCTTAGAATATAAGAAACGGACAGTGTAGTACATAGTAATTGAGGGAGTTTCACTGAAAAACTTAGAATATAAGAAACGCACAGTGTAGTACATAGTATATGAGTGAGTTGCACTGAGAAAGTTAGAACATAAGAAACGCACATTGTAGTACATAGTATATGAGTGAATTTTACTGAAAAACCCGGATTACACGAAATGCACAGTGTAGTATATAGTATATGAGTGAGTTGCACTGAAAAACTTAGAATATAAGAAAAGCACTTTGTAGTACATAGTACATGAGTGAGTTGCCTTGAAAAACTTAGAATTTACTGAAAAACCCGCATTACAGGAAACGCAAAGTGTAGTACATAGTATATGACTGAGTTTCACTGACAAACTTAGAATATAAGAAACGCACAGTGTAGTACATAGTATATGAGTGAGTTGCACTGAAAAACTTAGAATGTAAGAAACACAGAGTGTAGTACATAGTATATGAGTGAGTTGCACTGAAAAACACTGATTACACGAAACGCACTGTGTAATACATAGTGTATGAGTGAGTGGCACTGAAAAACCATGACTACAGGAAACACAGAGTGTTGTTCATAATATATGAGTGAGTTGCACTGAAAAACCGTGATTACTCGAAACGCACAGTGTAGTATGAGTGAGTTGCACTAAAAATCTTAGAATATAAGAAACGCACAGTGTAGTACATAATAATTGAGTGAGTTTCACTGAAAAACTTAGAATGTAAGAACCGCACAGTGTAGTACATAGTATATGAGTGAGTTGCACTGAAAAACTTAGATTATAAGAAACGCACAGTGTAGTACATACTATATGAGTGAGTTGCCTTGAAAAACTTAGAATTTACTGTAAAACCCGGATTACACGAAATGCACAGTGTAGTACATAGTATATGAGTGAGTTGCACTGAAAAACTTAGAATATAAGAAACGCACAGTGTAGTACATAGTATATGAGTGAGTTGCAATGAAAAAATTAGAATTTACTAAAAAACCCGGATTACACGAAATGCACAGTATAGTATATAGTATATGAGTGAGTTGCACTGAAAAACTTAGAATATAAGTAAAGCACTTTGTAGTACATAGTACATGAGTGAGTTGCCTTGAAAAACTTAGAATTTACTGAAAAACCCGCATTACACGAAACGCAAAGTGTAGTACATAGTATATGACTGAGTTTCACTGACAAACTTAGAATATAAGAAACGCACAGTGTAGTACATAGTATATGAGTGAGTTGCACTGAAAAACTTAGAATGTAAGAAACACAGAGTGTAGTACATAGTATATGAGTGAGTTGCACTGAAAAACACTGATTACACGAAACGCACTGTGTAATACATAGTGTATGAGTGAGTGGCACTGAAAAACCATGACTACAGGAAACACAGAGTGTTGTTCATAATATATGAGTGAGTTGCACTGAAAAACCGTGATTACTCGAAACGCACAGTGTAGTATGAGTGAGTTGCACTAAAAATCTTAGAATATAAGAAACGCACAGTGTAGTACATAATAATTGAGTGAGTTTCACTGAAAAACTTAGAATGTAAGAACCGCACAGTGTAGTACATAGTATATGAGTGAGTTGCACTGACAAACTTAGAACATTAGAAACACAGATTGTAGTACATAGTATATGAGTGAGTTTTACTGAAAAACCCGGATTACACAAAATGCACAGTGTAGTATATAGTATATGAGTGAGTTGCACTGAAAAACCTTGAATTTACTGAAAAACCCGCATTACACGAAATGCACAGTGTAGTACATAGTGTATGAGTGAGTTGCACTGAAAAACTTAGAATATAAGAAACGCACATTGTAGTACATACTATATGAGTGAGTTGCCTTGAAAAACTTAGAATTTACTGAAAAACCCGCATTACACGAAATGCACAGTGTAGTACATAGTATATGAGTGAGTTGCACTGAAAAACTTAGATTATAAGAAACGCACAGTGTAGTACATACTATATGAGTGAGTTGCCTTGAAAAACTTAGAATTAACTGTAAAACCCGGATTACACGAAATGCACAGTGTAGTACATAGTATATGAAGTGAGTTGCACTGAAAAACTTAGAATTTACTTAAAAACCCGCTTTACACGAAATGCACAGTGTAGTACATAGTATATGAGTGAGTTGCACTGAAAAACTTAGAATATAAGAAAAGCACTTTGTAGTACATAGTACATGAGTGAGTTGCCTTGAAAAACTTAGAATTTACTGAAAAACCCGGATTACACGAAATGCACAGTGTAGTACATAGTATATGAAGTGAGTTGCACTGAAAAACTTAGAATTTACTTAAAAACCCGCTTTACACGAAATGCACAGTGTAGTACATAGTACATGAGTGAGTTTCACTGAAAAACTTAGACTATAAGAATCGCACAGTGTAGTACATAGTATATGAGTGAGTTGCACTGAAAAACTTAGATTATAAGAAACGCACAGTGTAGTACATACTATATGAGTGAGTTGCCTTGAAAAACTTAGAATTTACTGAAAAACCCGGATTACACGAAATGCACAGTGTAATACATAGTATATGAGTGAGTTGCACTGAAAAACTTAGATTATAAGAAACACACAGTGTAGTACACTAGTATATGAGTGAGTTGCACTGAAAAACTTAGAATTTACTGAAAAACCCGCATTACAAGAAATGCACAGTGTAGTACATAGTATATGAGTGAGTTGCACTGAAAAACTTAGATTATAAGAAACGCACAGTGTAGTACATACTATATGAGTGAGTTGCCTTGAAAAACTTAGAATTAACTGTAAAACCCGGATTACACGAAATGCACAGTGTAGTACATAGTATATGAAGTGAGTTGTACTGAAAAACTTAGAATTTACTTAAAAACCCGCTTTACACGAAATGCACAGTGTAGTACATAGTATATGAGTGAGTTGCACTGAAAAACTTAGAATATAAGAAAAGCACTTTGTAGTACATAGTACATGAGTGAGTTGCCTTGAAAAACTTAGAATTTACTGAAAAACCCGGATTACACGAAATGCACAGTGTAGTACATAGTATATGAAGTGAGTTGCACTGAAAAACTTAGAATTTACTTAAAAACCCGCTTTATACGAAATGCACAGTGTAGTACATAGTACATGAGTGAGTTTCACTGAAAAACTTAGACTATAAGAATCGCACAGTGTAGTACATAGTATATGAGTGAGTTGCACTGAAAAACTTAGAATTTACTGAAAAACCCGCATTACACGAAATGCACAGTGTAGTACATAGTATATGAGTGAGTTTCATTGAAAAACTTAGAATATAAGAATCGCACAGTGTAGTACATAGTATATGAGGGAATTTTACTGAAAAACCCGGATTACACGAAATGTACAGTGTATGTAGTACACAGTATATGAGTGAGTTGCACTGAAAAACTTAGATTATAAGAAACGCACAGTGTAGTACATAGTATATGAGTGAGTTGCACTGAAAAACTTAGAATTTACTTAAAAACCCGCTTTACACGAAATGCACAGTGTAGTACATAGTACATGAGTGAGTTTCACTGAAAAACTTAGAATATAAGAATCGCACAGTGTAGTACATAGTATATGAGTGAGTTTTACTGAAAAACCCGGATAACACGAAATGCACAGTACATAGTATATGAGTGAGTTGCACTGAAAAACTTAGAATATAAAACACGCACAGTGTAGTACATAGTATATGGATGAGTTGCACTGAAAAACAGAATTTACTGAAAAACCCGCATTACACGAAATGCAAAGTGTAGTACATAGTATATGACTGAGTTTCACTGACAAACTTAGAATATAAAAACGCACAGTGTAGTACATAGTATATGAGTGAGTTGCACTGAAAAACTTAGAATGTAAGAAACGCACAGTGTAGTACATAGTATATGAGTGAGTTGCACTGAAAAACACTGATTACACGAAACGCACTGTGTAATACATAGTATATGAGTGAGTGGCACTGAAAAACCATGACTACAGGAAACACAGAGTGTTGTTCATAATATATGAGTGAGTTGCACTGAAAAACCGTGATTACTCGAAACGCACAGTGTAGTATGAGTGAGTTGCACTAAAAATCCTAGAATATAAGAAACGGACAGTGTAGTACATAGTAATTGAGTGAGTTTCACTGAAAAACTTAGAATGTAAGAACCGCACAGTGTAGTACATAGTATGTGAGTGAGTTGTCTGAGAAACTTAGAACATAAGAAACGCACATTGTAGTACATTGTATAAGAGTTTGTTTTACTGAAAAACCCGGATTACACGAAATGCAAAGTGTAGTATATAGTATATGAGTGAGTTTCAATGAAAAACTTAGAATTTACTTAAAAACCCGCATTACACGAAATGCACAGTGTAGTACATAGTGTATGAGTGAGTCGCACTGAAAAACTTAGAATATAAGAAACGCACAGTGTAGTACATAGTATATGAGAGAGTTGCACTGAAAAACTTAGAATTTACTGAAAAACCCGCATTACACGAAATGCACAGTGTAGTACATAGTATATGAGTGAGTTGCACTGAAAAACTTAGATTATAAGAAACGCACAGTGTAGTACATACTATATGAGTGAGTTGCCTTGAAAAACTTAGAATTTACTGAAAAACCCGGATTACACGAAATGCACAGTGTAGTACATAGTATATGAGTGAGTTGCACTGAAAAACTTAGAATGTAAGAACCGCACAGTGTAGTACATAGTATATGAGTGAGTTGCACTGACAAACTTAGAACATTAGAAACACAGATTGTAGTACATAGTATATGAGTGAGTTTTACTGAAAAACCCGGATTACACAAAATGCACAGTGTAGTATATAGTATATGAGTGAGTTGCACTGAAAAACCTTGAATTTACTGAAAAACCCGCATTACACGAAATGCACAGTGTAGTACATAGTGTATGAGTGAGTTGCACTGAAAAACTTAGAATATAAGAAACGCACATTGTAGTACATACTATATGAGTGAGTTGCCTTGAAAAACTTAGAATTTACTGAAAAACCCGCATTACACGAAATGCACAGTGTAGTACATAGTATATGAGTGAGTTGCACTGAAAAACTTAGATTATAAGAAACGCACAGTGTAGTACATACTATATGAGTGAGTTGCCTTGAAAAACTTAGAATTAACTGTAAAACCCGGATTACACGAAATGCACAGTGTAGTACATAGTATATGAAGTGAGTTGCACTGAAAAACTTAGAATTTACTTAAAAACCCGCTTTACACGAAATGCACAGTGTAGTACATAGTATATGAGTGAGTTGCACTGAAAAACTTAGAATATAAGAAAAGCACTTTGTAGTACATAGTACATGAGTGAGTTGCCTTGAAAAACTTAGAATTTACTGAAAAACCCGGATTACACGAAATGCACAGTGTAGTACATAGTATATGAAGTGAGTTGCACTGAAAAACTTAGAATTTACTTAAAAACCCGCTTTACACGAAATGCACAGTGTAGTACATAGTACACGAGTGAGTTTCACTGAAAAACTTAGACTATAAGAATCGCACAGTGTAGTACATAGTATATGAGTGAGTTGCACTGAAAAACTTAGATTATAAGAAACGCACAGTGTAGTACATACTATATGAGTGAGTTGCCTTGAAAAACTTAGAATTTACTGAAAAACCCGGATTACACGAAATGCACAGTGTAATACATAGTATATGAGTGAGTTGCACTGAAAAACTTAGATTATAAGAAACACACAGTGTAGTACACTAGTATATGAGTGAGTTGCACTGAAAAACTTAGAATTTACTGAAAAACCCGCATTACACGAAATGCACAGTGTAGTACATAGTATATGAGTGAGTTGCACTGAAAAACTTAGATTATAAGAAACGCACAGTGTAGTACATACTATATGAGTGAGTTGCCTTGAAAAACTTAGAATTAACTGTAAAACCCGGATTACACGAAATGCACAGTGTAGTACATAGTATATGAAGTGAGTTGTACTGAAAAACTTAGAATTTACTTAAAAACCCGCTTTACACGAAATGCACAGTGTAGTACATAGTATATGAGTGAGTTGCACTGAAAAACTTAGAATATAAGAAAAGCACTTTGTAGTACATAGTACATGAGTGAGTTGCCTTGAAAAACTTAGAATTTACTGAAAAACCCGGATTACACGAAATGCACAGTGTAGTACATAGTATATGAAGTGAGTTGCACTGAAAAACTTAGAATTTACTTAAAAACCCGCTTTATACGAAATGCACAGTGTAGTACATAGTACATGAGTGAGTTTCACTGAAAAACTTAGACTATAAGAATCGCACAGTGTAGTACATAGTATATGAGTGAGTTGCACTGAAAAACTTAGAATTTACTGAAAAACCCGCATTACACGAAATGCACAGTGTAGTACATAGTATATGAGTGAGTTTCATTGAAAAACTTAGAATATAAGAATCGCACAGTGTAGTACATAGTATATGAGGGAATTTTACTGAAAAACCCGGATTACACGAAATGTACAGTGTATGTAGTACACAGTATATGAGTGAGTTGCACTGAAAAACTTAGATTATAAGAAACGCACAGTGTAGTACATAGTATATGAGTGAGTTGCACTGAAAAACTTAGAATTTACTTAAAAACCCGCTTTACACGAAATGCACAGTGTAGTACATAGTACATGAGTGAGTTTCACTGAAAAACTTAGAATATAAGAATCGCACAGTGTAGTACATAGTATATGAGTGAGTTTTACTGAAAAACCCGGATAACACGAAATGCACAGTACATAGTATATGAGTGAGTTGCACTGAAAAACTTAGAATATAAAACACGCACAGTGTAGTACATAGTATATGGATGAGTTGCACTGAAAAACAGAATTTACTGAAAAACCCGCATTACACGAAATGCAAAGTGTAGTACATAGTATATGACTGAGTTTCACTGACAAACTTAGAATATAAAAACGCACAGTGTAGTACATAGTATATGAGTGAGTTGCACTGAAAAACTTAGAATGTAAGAAACGCACAGTGTAGTACATAGTATATGAGTGAGTTGCACTGAAAAACACTGATTACACGAAACGCACTGTGTAATACATAGTATATGAGTGAGTGGCACTGAAAAACCATGACTACAGGAAACACAGAGTGTTGTTCATAATATATGAGTGAGTTGCACTGAAAAACCGTGATTACTCGAAACGCACAGTGTAGTATGAGTGAGTTGCACTAAAAATCCTAGAATATAAGAAACGGACAGTGTAGTACATAGTAATTGAGTGAGTTTCACTGAAAAACTTAGAATGTAAGAACCGCACAGTGTAGTACATAGTATGTGAGTGAGTTGTCTGAGAAACTTAGAACATAAGAAACGCACATTGTAGTACATTGTATAAGAGTTTGTTTTACTGAAAAACCCGGATTACACGAAATGCAAAGTGTAGTATATAGTATATGAGTGAGTTTCAATGAAAAACTTAGAATTTACTTAAAAACCCGCATTACACGAAATGCACAGTGTAGTACATAGTGTATGAGTGAGTTGCACTGAAAAACTTAGAATATAAGAAACGCACAGTGTAGTACATAGTATATGAGAGAGTTGCACTGAAAAACTTAGAATTTACTGAAAAACCCGCATTACACGAAATGCACAGTGTAGTACATAGTATATGAGTGAGTTGCACTGAAAAACTTAGATTATAAGAAACGCACAGTGTAGTACATACTATATGAGTGAGTTGCCTTGAAAAACTTAGAATTTACTGAAAAACCCGGATTACACGAAATGCACAGTGTAGTACATAGTATATGAGTGAGTTGCACTGAAAAACTTAGATTATAAGAAACGCACAGCGTAGTACATAGTATATGAGTGAGTTTCAATGAAAAAATTAGAATTTACTAAAAAACCCGGATTACACGAAATGCACAGTGTAGTACATAGTATATGAGTGAGTTGCACTGAAAAACTTAGAATTTACTGAAAAACCCGCATTACACGAAATGCACAGTGTAGTACATAGTATATGAGTGAGTTGCACTGAAAAACTTAGAATATAAGAAACGCACATTGTACTACATAGTATATGAGTGAGTTGCACTGAAAAACTTAGAAAATAAGAAACGCATAGTGTAGTACATAGTATATGAGTGAGTTTTACTGAAAAACCCGGATTACAGGAAATGCACAGTGTAGTACATAGTATATGAGTGAGTTGCACTGAGAAACTTAGAACATAAGAAACGCACATTGTAGTACATAGTATATGAGTGAGTTTTACTGAAAAACCCGGATTACACGAAATGCACAGTTTAGTATATAGTATATGCATGAGTTGCACTGAAAAACTTAGAATTTACTTAAAAACCCGATATACACGAAATGCACAGTGTAGTACATAGTGTATGAGTGAGTTGCACTGAAAAATTTAGAATATAAGAAACGCACAGTGTAGTACATTAGTATATGAGTGAGTTGCACTGAAAAACTTAGAATTTACTGAAAAACCCGCATTACACGAAATGCACAGTGTAGTACATAGTATATGAGTGAGTTGCACTGAAAAACTTAGAATATAAGAATCGCACAGTGTAGTACATAGTATATGAGTGAGTTTTATTGACAAACCCAGATAACACGAAATGCACAATACATAGTATATGAGTGAGTTGCACTGAAAAACTTAGAATATAAGACACGCACAGTGTAGTACATAGTATATGGATGAGTTGCACTGAAAATATTAGAATTTACTGAAAAACCCGCATTACACGAAATGCAATGTGTAGTACATAGTATATGACTGAGTTTCACTGACAAACTTAGAATATAAGAAACGCACAGTGTAGTACATAGTATATGAGTGAGTTGCACTGAAAAACTTAGAAAATAAGAAACGCATAGTATAGTACATAGTATATGAGTGAGTTTTACTGAAAAACCCGGATTACAGGAAATGCACAGTGTAGTACATAGTATATGAGTGAGTTGCACTGAGAAAATTAGAACATAAGAAACGCACATTGTAGTACATAGTATATGAGTGAGTTTTACTGAAAAACCCGGATTACACGAAATGCACAGTGTAGTATATAGTATATGAGTGAGTTGCACTGAAAAACTTAGAATTTACTTAAAAACCCGCATTAGACGAAATGCACAGTGTAGTACATAGTAAATGAGTGAGTTGCACTGAAAAACTTAGATTATAAGAAACGCACAGTGTAGTACATAGTATATGAGTGAGTTGCACTGAAAAACTTAGAATTTACTGAAAAACCCGCATTAGACGAAATGCACAGTGTAGTACATAGTATATGAGTGAGTTGCACTGAAAAACTTAGATTATATGAAACGCACAGTGTAGTACATACTATATGAGTGAGTTGCCTTGAAAAACTTAGAATTTACTGAAAAAACCCGGATTACACGAAATGCACAGTGTAGTACATAGTATATGAGTGAGTTGCACTGAAAAACTTAGATTATAAGAAACGCACAGTTTAGTACATAGTATATGAGTGAGTTGCAATGAAAAAATTAGAATTTACTAAAAAACCAGGATTACACGAAATGCACAGTGTAGTACATAGTATATGAGTGAGTTGCACTGAAAAACTTAGAATATAAGAAAAGCACTTTGTAGTACATAGTACATGAGTGAGTTGCCTTGAAAAACTTAGAATTTACTGAAAAACCCGGATTACACGAAATGCACAGTGTAGTACATAGTATATGAGTGAGTTGCACTGAAAAACTTAGAATTTACTTAAAAACCCGCTTTACACGAAATGCACAGTGTAGTACATAGTACATGAGTGAGTTTCACTGAAAAACTTAGAAAATAAGAATCGCACAGTGTAGTACATAGTATATAGTGAGTGTTACTGAAAAACCCGGATAACACGAAATGGACAGTACATAGTATATGAGTGAGTTGCTCTGAAAAACTTAGAATATAAGACACGCACAGTGTAGTACAAGGTATATGGATGAGTTGCACTGAAAAACTTAGAATTTACTGAAAAACCCGCATTACACGAAATGCAAAGTGTAGTACATAGTATATGACTGAGTTTCACTGACAAACTTAGAATATAAGAAACGCACAGTGTAGTACATAGTATATGAGTGAGTTGCACTGAAAAACTTAGAATGTAAGAAACGCACAGTGTAGTACATAGTATATGAGTGAGTTGCACTGAAAAACTTAGAATATTAGAAACGCATAGTGTAGTACATAGTATATGAGTGAGTTTTACTGAAAAACCCGGATTACAGGAAATGCACAGTGTAGTACATAGTATATGAGTGAGTTGCACTGAAAAACTTAGAATATAAGAAACGCACAGTGTAGTACATAGTATATGAGTGATTTTTACTGAAAAACCCGGATTACACGAAATGCACAGTGTAGTATATAGTATATGAGTGAGTTGCACTGAAAAACTTAGAATTTACTTAAAAACCCGCATTACACGAAATGCACAGTTGTAGTACATAGTGTATGAGTGAGTTCCACTGAAAAACTTAGAATATAAGAAACGCACAGTGTAGTACATAGTATATGAGTGAGTTGCACTGAAAAACTTAGAATTTACTGAAAAACCCGCATTACACGGAATGCAAAGTGTAGTACATAGTATATGAGTGAGTTTCATTGAAAAACTTAGAATATAAGAATCGCACAGTGTAGTACATAGTATATGAGGGAATTTTACTGAAAAACCCGGATTACACGAAATGCACAGTGTAGTACACAGTATATGAGTGAGTTGCACTGAAAAACTTAGAATATAAGAAACGCACAGTGTAATACATAGTATATGAGGGAGTTGCACTGAAAAACTTAGAATTTACTGAAAAAACCCGCATTACACGAAATGCACAGTGTAGTATATAGTATATGAGTGAGTTTCACTGACAAACTTAGAATATAAGAAACGCACACTGTAGTACATAATATATAAGTGAGTTGCACTGAAAAACTTAGAATTTACTGAAAAACCCGGATTACACGAAATGCACATGTAGTACATAGTATATGAGTGAGTTGCACTGAAAAACTTAGAAAATAAGAAACGCATAGTGTAGTACATAGTATATGAGTGAGTTTTACTGAAAAACCAGGATTACAGGAAATGCACAGTGTAGTACATAGTATATGAGTGAGTTGCGCTAAGAAACTTAGAACATAAGAAACGCATATTGTAGTACATAGTATATGAGTGATTTTTACTGAAAAACCCGGATTACACGAAATGCACAGTGTAGTATATAGTATATGAGTGAGTTGCCTTGAAAAACTTAGAATTTACTGAAAATCCCGGATTACACGAAATGCACGGTGTAGTACATAGTATATGAGTGAGTTGTACTGAAAAACTTAGAATATAAGAAACGCACAGTGTAGTACATAGTATATGAGTGAGTTGCAATGAAAAAATTAGAATTTACTAAAAAATTCGGATTACACGAAATGCACAGTGTAGTACATAGTATATGAGTGAGTTGCACTGAAAAACTTACAATATAAGAAAAGCACTTTGTAGTACATAGTACATGAGTGAGTTGCCTTGAAAAACTTAGAATTTACTGAAAAACCCGGATTACACGAAATGCACAGTGTAGTACATAGTATATGAGTGAGTTGCACTAAAAAACTTAGAATTTACTTAAAAACCCGCTTTACATGAAATGCACAGTGTAGTACATAGTACATGAGTGAGTTTCACTGAAAAACTTAGAATATAAGAATCGCACAGTGTAGTACAGAGTATATGAGTGAGTTTTACTGAAAAACCCGGATAACACGAAATGCACAGTACATAGTATATGCGTAAGTTGCACTGAAAAACTTAGACTATAAGACACGCACAGTGTAGTACATAGTATATGGATGAGTTGCACTGAAAAACTTAGAATTTACTGAAAAACCCTCATTACACGAAATTCAAAGTGTAGTACATAGTATATGACTGAGTTTCACTGACAAACTTAGAACATAAGAAACGCCCAGTGTAGTACATAGTATATGAGTGAGTTGCACTGAAAAACACTGATTACACGAAACGCACTGTGTAATACATAGTATATGAGTGAGTGGCACTGAAAAACCATGACTACAGGAAACACAGAGTATTGTTCATAATATATGAGTGAGTTGCACTGAAAAACCGTGATTACTCGAAACGCACAGTGTAGTATGAGTGAGTTGCACTAAAAATCTTAGAATATAAGAAACGCACAGTGTAGTACATAGTAATTGAGTGAGTTTCACTGAAAAACTTAGAATGTAAGAACCGCACAGTGTAGTACATAGTATATGAGTGAGTTGCACTGAGAAACTTAGAACATAAGAAACGCACATTGTAGTACATAGTATATGAGTGAGTTTTACTGAAAAATCCGGATTACACGAAATGCACTGTGTAGTATATAGTATATGAGTGAGTTGCACTGAAAGACTTAGAATTTACTTAAAAACCCGCATTACACGAAATGCACAGTGTAGTACATAGTGTATGAGTGAGTTGCACTGAAAAACTTAGAATATAAGAAAAGCACTTTGTAGTACATAGTATATGAGTGAGTTGCACTGAAAAACTTAGAATTTACTGAAAAACCCGGATTACACGAAATGCACAGTGTAGTACATAGTATATGAGTGAGTTGCACTGAAAAACTTAGAATTTACTTAAAAACCCGCTTTACACGAAATGCACAGTGTAGTACATAGTACATGAGTGAGTTTCACTGAAAAACTTAGAATATACGAATCGCACAATGTAGTACATAGTATATGAGTGAGTTTTACTGAAAAACCCGGATAACACGAAATGCACAGTGTAGTACATAGTATATGAGTGAGTTTTACTGAAAAACCCGGATAACACGAAATGCACAGTACATAGTATATGAGTAAGTTGCACTGAAAAACTTAGAATATAAGACACGCACAGTGTAGTACATAGTATATGGATATGTTGCACTGAAAAACTTAGAATTTACTGAAAAACCCGCATTACACGAAATTCAAAGTGTAGTACATAGTATATGACTGAGTTTCACTGACAAACTTAGAATATCAGAAACGCACAGTGTAGTACATAGTATATGAGTGAGTTGCACTGAAAAACACTGATTACACGAAACGCACTGTGTAATACATAGTATATGAGTGAGTGGCACTGAAAAACCATGACTACAGGAAACACAGAGTGTTGTTCATAATATATGAGTGAGTTGCACTGAAAAACCGTGATTACTCGAAACGCACAGTGTAGTATGAGTGAGTTGCACTAAAAATCTTAGAATATAAGAAACGCACAGTTTAGTACATAGTAATTGAGTGAGTTTCACTGAAAAACTTAGAATGTAAGAACCGCACAGTGTAGTACATAGTATATGAGTGAGTTGCACTGAGAAAGTTAGAACATAAGAAACGCACATTGTAGTACATAGTATATGAGTGAGTTTTACTGAAAAATCCGGATTACACGAAATGCACAGTGTAGTATATAGTATATGAGTGAGTTGCACTGAAAAACTTAGAATTTACTTAAAAACCCGCATTAAACGAAATGCACAGTGTAGTACATAGTGTATGAGTGAGTTGCACTGAAAAACTTAGAATATAAGAAACGCACAGTGTAGTACATAGTATATGAGTGAGTTGCACTGAAAAACTTAGATTATAAGAAACGCACAGTGTAGTACATACTATATGAGTGAGTTGCCTTGAAAAACTTAGAATTTACTGAAAATCCCGGATTACACGAAATGCACGGTGTAGTACATAGAATATGAGTGAGTTGCACTGAAAAACTTAGAATATAAGAAACGCACAGTGTAGTACATATTATATGAGTGAGTTGCAATGAAAAAATTAGAATTTACTAAAACACTCGGATTACACGAAATGCACAGTGTAGTACATAGTATATGAGTGAGTTGCACTGAAAAACTTACAATATAAGAAAAGCACTTTGTAGTACATAGTACATGAGTGAGTTGCCTTGAAAAACTTAGAATTTACTGAAAAACCCGGATTACACGAAATGCACAGTGTAGTACATAGTATATGAGTGAGTTGCACTAAAAAACTTAGAATTTACTTAAAAACCCGCTTTACATGAAATGCACAGTGTAGTACATAGTACATGAGTGAGTTTCACTGAAAAACTTAGAATATAAGAATCGCACAGTGTAGTACATAGTATATGAGTGAGTTTTACTGAAAAACCCGGATAACACGAAATACACAGTACATAGTATATGAGTAAGTTGCACTGAAAAACTTAGACTATAAGACACGCACAGTGTAGTACATAGTATATGGATGAGTTGCACTGAAAAACTTAGAATTTACTGAAAAACCCGCATTACACGAAATTCAAAGTGTAGTACATAGTATATGACTGAGTTTCACTAACAAACTTAGAATATAAGAAACGCCCAGTGTAGTACATAGTATATGAGTGAGTGGCACTGAAAAACCATGACTACAGGAAACACAGAGTGTTGTTCATAATATATGAGTGAGTTGCACTGAAAAACCGTGATTACTCGAAACGCACAGTGTAGTATGAGTGAGTTGCACTAAAAATCTTAGAATATAAGAAACGCACATTGTAGTACATAGTAATTGAGTGAGTTTCACTGAAAAACTTAGAATGTAAGAACCGCACAGTGTAGTACATAGTATATGAGTGAGTTGCACTGAGAAACTTAGAACATAAGAAACGCACATTGTAGTACATAGTATATGAGTGAATTTTACTGAAAAACCCGGATTACACGAAATGCACAGTGTAGTATATAGTATATGAGTGAGTTGCACTGAAAAACTTAGAATTTACTTAAAAACCCGCATTAAACGAAATGCACAGTGTAGTACATAGTGTACGAGTGAGTTGCACTGAAAAACTTAGAATATAAGAAACGCACAGTGTAGTACATAGTATATGAGTGAGTTGCACTGAAAAACACTGATTACACGAAACGCACTGTGTAATACATAGTATATGAGTGAGTTGCACTGAAAAACTTAGATTATAAGAAACGCACAGTGTAGTACATACTATATGAGTGAGTTGCCTTGAAAAACTTAGAATTTACTGAAAATCCCGGATTACACGAAATGCACGGTGTAGTACATAGAATATGAGTGAGTTGCACTGAAAAACTTAGAATATAAGAAACGCACAGTGTAGTACATATTATATGAGTGAGTTGCAATGAAAAAATTAGAATTTACTAAAACACTCGGATTAGACGAAATGCACAGTGTAGTACATAGTATATGAGTGAGTTGCACTGAAAAACTTACAATATAAGAAAAGCACTTTGTAGTACATAGTACATGAGTGAGTTGCCTTGAAAAACTTAGAATTTACTGAAAAACCCGGATTACACGAAATGCACAGTACATAGTATATGAGCAAGTTGCACTGAAAAACTTAGACTATAAGACACGCACAGTGTAGTACATAGTATATGGATGAGTTGTACTGAAAAACCCGCATTACATGAAATTCAAAGTGTAGTACATAGTATATGACTGAGTTTCACTGACAAACTTAGAATATAAGAAACGCCCAGTGTAGTACATAGTATATGAGTGAGTTGCACTGAAAAACACTGATTACACGAAACGCACTGTGTAATACATAGTATATGAGTGAGTGGCACTGAAAAACCATGACTACAGGAAACACAGAGTGTTGTTCATAATATATGAGTGAGTTGCACTGAAAAACCGTGATTACTCCAAACGCACAGTGTAGTATGAGTGAGTTGCACTAAAAATCTTAGAATATAAGAAACGCACAGTGTAGTACATAATAATTGAGTGAGTTTCACTGAAAAACTTAGAATGTAAGAACCGCACAGTGTAGTACATAGTATATGAGTGAGTTGCACTGACAAACTTAGAACATAAGAAACGCACATTGTAGTACATAGTATATGAGTGAATTTTACTGAAAAACCCGGATTACACGAAATGCACAGTGTAGTATATAGTATATGAGTGAGTTGCACTGAAAAACTTAGAATTTACTTAAAAACCCGCATTAAACGAAATGCACAGTGTAGTACATAGTGTATGAGTGAGTTGCACTGAAAAACTTAGATTATAAGAAACGCACAGTGTAGTACATAGTATATGAGTGAGTTGCACTGAAAAACTTAGAATTTACTGAAAAACCCGCATTACACGAAATGCACAGTGTAGTACATAGTATATGAGTGAGTTGCACTGAAAAACTTAGATTATAAGAAACGCACAGTGTAGTACATACTATATGAGTGAGTTGCCTTGAAAAACTTAGAATTTACTGAAAAAACCCGGATTACACGAAATGCACAGTGTAGTACATAGTATACGAGTGAGTTGGAATGAAAAAATTAGAATTTACTAAAAAACCCGGATTACACGAAATGCACAGTGTAGTACATAGTATATGGATGAGTTGCACTGAAAAACTTAGAATTTACTGAAAAACCCGCATTACACGAAATGCACAGTGTAGTACATAGTATATGAGTGAGTTTCATTGAAAAACTTAGAATATAAAAATCGCACAGTGTAGTACATAGTATATGAGGGAATTTTACTGAAAAACCCGCATTACACGAAATGCACAGTGTAGTATATAGTATATGAGTGAGTTTCACTGACAAACTTAGAATATGAGAAACGTACAGTGTAGTACATAATATATAAGTGAGTTGCACTGAAAAACTTAGAAAATAAACGAATAGTGTAGTACATAGTATATGAATGAGTTTTACTGAAAAACCCGGATTACAGGAAATGCACAGTGTAGTACATAGTATATGAGTGAGTTGCACTGAGAAACTTAGATTATAAGAAACGCACAGTGTAGTACATACTATATGAGTGAGTTTTACTGAAAAATCCGGATTACAAGAAATGCACAGTGTAGTATATAGTATATGAGTGAGTTGCACTGAAAGACTTAGAATTTACTTAAAAACCCGCATTACACGAAATGCACAGTGTAGTACATAGTGTATGAGTGAGTTGCACTGAAAAACTTAGAATATAAGAAAAGCACTTTGTAGTACATAGTATATGAGTGAGTTGCCTTGAAAAACTTAGAATTTACTGAAAAACCCGGATTACACGAAATGCACAGTGTAGTACATAGTGTATGAGTGAGTTGCACTGAAAAACTTAGAATATAAGAAACGCACAGTGTAGTACATAGTATATGAGTGAGTTGCATTGAAAAACTTAGAATTTACTGAAAAACCCGCATTACACGAAATGCACAGTGTAGTACATAGTATATGAGTGAGTTGCACTGAAAAACTTAGATTATAAGAAACGCACAGTGTAGTACATAGTATATGAGAGAGTTGCAATGAAAAAATTAGAATTTACTAAAAAACCCGGATTAAACGAAATGCACAGTGTAGTATGTAGTATATGAGTGAGTTGCACTGAAAAACTTAGAATTTACTGAAATACCTGCATTAGACGAAATGCATAGTGTAGTACATAGTATATGAGTGAGTTGCACTGAAAAACTTAGAATTTACTGAAAAACCCGCATTACACGAAATGCACAGTGTAGTACATAGTATATGAGTGAGTTTCATTGAAAAACTTAGAATATAAGAATCGCACAGTGTAGTACATAGTATATGAGGGAATTTTACTGAAAAACCCGGATTACACGAAATGCACAGTGTAGTACACAGTATATGAGTGAGTTGCACTGAAAAACTTAGAATATAAGAAACGCACAGTGTAATACATAGTATATGAGGGAGTTGCACTGAAAAACTTAGAATTTACTGAAAAACCCGCATTATACGAAATGCACAGTGTAGTATATAGGATATGAGTGAGTTTCACTGACAAACTTAGAATATAAGAAAACACACAGTGTAGTACATAATATATAAGTGAGTTGCACTGAAAAACTTAGAATTTACTGAAAAACCCGGATTACACGAAATGCACATGTAGTACATAGTATATGAGTGAGTTGCACTGAAAAACTTAGAAAATAAGAAACGCATAGTGTAGTACATAGTATATGAGTGAGTTTTACTGAAAAACCCGGATTACAGGAAATGCACAGTGTAGTACATAGTATATGAGTGAGTTAGACTGAGAAACTTAGAACATAAGAAACGCACATTGTAGTACATAGTATATGAGTGAGTTTTACTGAAAAACCCGGATTACACCAAATGCACAGTGTAGTACATAGTGTATGAGTGAGTTGCACTGAAAAACTTAGAATATAAGAAACGCACAGTGTAGTACATAGTATATGAGTGAGTTGCCTTGAAAAACTTAGAATTTACTGAAAAACCCGGATTACACGAAATGCACAGTGTAGTACATAGTATATGAGTGAGTTGCACTGAAAAACTTCGAATATGAGAAAAGCACTTTGTAGTACATAGTATATGAGTGAGTTGCCTTGAAAAACTTAGAATTTACTGAAAAACCCGGATTACACGAAATGCACAGTGTAGTACATAGTATATGAGTGAGTTGCACTGAGAAACTTAGAACATAAGAAACGCACATTGTAGTACATATTATATGAGTGAGTTTTACTGAAAAACCCGGATTACACGAAATGCACAGTGTAGTACATAGTGTATGAGTGAGTTCCACTGAAAAACTTAGAATATAAGAAACGCACAGTGTAGTACATAGTATATGAGTGAGTTGCCTTGAAAAACTTAGAATTTACTGAAAAACCCGGATTACACGAAATGCACAATGTAGTACATAGTATATGAGTGAGTTGCACTGAAAAACTTAGAATTTACTTAAAAACCCGCTTTACACGACATGCACAGTGTAGTACATAGTAATTGAGTGAGTTTCACTGAAAAACTTAGAATGTAAGAACCGCACAGTGTAGTACATAGTATATGAGTGAGTTGCACTGAGAAACTTAGAACATAAGAAACGCACATTGTAGTACAAAGTATATGAGTGAGATTTACTGAAAAACCCGGATTACACGAAATGCACAGTGTAGTATATAGTATATGAGTGAGTTGCACTGAAAAACTTAGAATTTACTTAAAAACCCGCATTACATGAAATGCACAGTGTAGTACATAGTGTATGAGTGAGTTGCACTGAAAAACTTAGAATATAAGAAACGCACACTGTAGTACATAGTATATGAGTGAGTTGCACTGAAAAACTTAGAAAGTAAGAAACGCACAGTGTAGTACATATTATATGAGTGAGTTGCACTGAAAAACACTGATTACACGAAACGCACTGTGTAATACATAGTATATGAGTGAGTGGCCCTGAAAAACCATGACAACAGGAAACACAGAGTGTTGTTCATAATATATGAGTGAGTTGCACTGAAAAACCGTGATTACTCGAAACGCACAGTGTAGTATGAGTGAGTTGCACTAAAAATCTTAGAATATAAGAAACGCACAGTGTAGTACATAGTAATTGAGTGAGTTTCACTGAAAAACTTAGAATGTAAGAACCGCACAGTGTAGTACATAGTATATGAGTGAGTTGCACTGAGAAACTTAGAACATAAGAAACGCACATTGTAGTACATAGTATATGAGTGAGTTTTACTGAAAAATCCGGATTACACGAAATGCACTGTGTAGTATATAGTATATGAGTGAGTTGCACTGAAAAACTTAGATTATAAGAAACGCACAGTGTAGTACATAGTATATGAGAGAGTTGCAATGAAAAAATTAGAATTTACTAAAAAACCCGGATTAAACGAAATGCACAGTGTAGTATGTAGTATATGAGTGAGTTGCACTGAAAAACTTAGAATTTACTGAAATACCTGCATTAGACGAAATGCATAGTGTAGTACATAGTATATGAGTGAGTTGCACTGAAAAACTTAGTATTTACTGAAAAACCCGCATTACACGAAATGCACAGTGTAGTACATAGTATATGAGTGAGTTTCATTGAAAAACTTAGAATATAAGAATCGCACAGTGTAGTACATAGTATATGAGGGAATTTTACTGAAAAACCCGGATTACACGAAATGCACAGTGTAGTACACAGTATATGAGTGAGTTGCACTGAAAAACTTAGAATATAAGAAACGCACAGTGTAATACATAGTATATGAGGGAGTTGCACTGAAAAACTTAGAATTTACTGAAAAACCCGCATTATACGAAATGCACAGTGTAGTATATAGGATATGAGTGAGTTTCACTGACAAACTTAGAATATAAGAAACACACAGTGTAGTACATAATATATAAGTGAGTTGCACTGAAAAACTTAGAATTTACTGAAAAACCCGGATTACACGAAATGCACATGTAGTACATAGTATATGAGTGAGTTGCACTGAAAAACTTAGAAAATAAGAAACGCATAGTGTAGTACATAGTATATGAGTGAGTTTTACTGAAAAACCCGGATTACAGGAAATGCACAGTGTAGTACATAGTATATGAGTGAGTTAGACTGAGAAACTTAGAACATAAGAAACGCACATTGTAGTACATAGTATATGAGTGAGTTTTACTGAAAAACCCGGATTACACCAAATGCACAGTGTAGTACATAGTGTATGAGTGAGTTGCACTGAAAAACTTAGAATATAAGAAACGCACAGTGTAGTACATAGTATATGAGTGAGTTGCCTTGAAAAACTTAGAATTTACTGAAAAACCCGGATTACACGAAATGCACAGTGTAGTACATAGTATATGAGTGAGTTGCACTGAAAAACTTCGAATATGAGAAAAGCACTTTGTAGTACATAGTATATGAGTGAGTTGCCTTGAAAAACTTAGAATTTACTGAAAAACCCGGATTACACGAAATGCACAGTGTAGTACATAGTATATGAGTGAGTTGCACTGAGAAACTTAGAACATAAGAAACGCACATTGTAGTACATATTATATGAGTGAGTTTTACTGAAAAACCCGGATTACACGAAATGCACAGTGTAGTACATAGTGTATGAGTGAGTTCCACTGAAAAACTTAGAATATAAGAAACGCACAGTGTAGTACATAGTATATGAGTGTGTTGCCTTGAAAAACTTAGAATTTACTGAAAAACCCGGATTACACGAAATGCACAGTGTAGTACATAGTATATGAGTGAGTTGCACTGAAAAACTTAGAATTTACTTAAAAACCCGCTTTACACGACATGCACAGTGTAGTACATAGTAATTGAGTGAGTTTCACTGAAAAACTTAGAATGTAAGAACCGCACAGTGTAGTACATAGTATATGAGTGAGTTGCACTGAGAAAATTAGAACATAAGAAACGCACATTGTAGTACAAAGTATATGAGTGAGATTTACTGAAAAACCCGGATTACACGAAATGCACAGTGTAGTATATAGTATATGAGTGAGTTGCACTGAAAAACTTAGAATTTACTTAAAAACCCGCATTACATGAAATGCACAGTGTAGTACATAGTGTATGAGTGAGTTGCACTGAAAAACTTAGAATATAAGAAACGCACACTGTAGTACATAGTATATGAGTGAGTTGCACTGAAAAACTTAGAAAGTAAGAAACGCACAGTGTAGTACATATTATATGAGTGAGTTGCACTGAAAAACACTGATTACACGAAACGCACTGTGTAATACATAGTATATGAGTGAGTGGCCCTGAAAAACCATGACTACAGGAAACACAGAGTGTTGTTCATAATATATGAGTGAGTTGCACTGAAAAACCGTGATTACTCGAAACGCACAGTGTAGTATGAGTGAGTTGCACTAAAAATCTTAGAATATAAGAAACGCACAGTGTAGTACATAGTAATTGAGTGAGTTTCACTGAAAAACTTAGAATGTAAGAACCGCACAGTGTAGTACATAGTATATGAGTGAGTTGCACTGAGAAACTTAGAACATAAGAAACGCACATTGTAGTACATAGTATATGAGTGAGTTTTACTGAAAAATCCGGATTACACGAAATGCACTGTGTAGTATATAGTATATGAGTGAGTTGCACTGAAAGACTTAGAATTTACTTAAAAACCCGCATTACACGAAATGCACAGTGTAGTATATAGTGTATGAGTGAGTTGCACTGAAAAACTTAGAATATAAGAAAAGCACTTTGTAGTACATAGTATGTGAGTGAGTTGCCTTGAAAAACTTAGAATTTACTGAAAAACCCGGATTACACCAAATGCACAGTGTAGTACATAGTGTATGAGTGAGTTGCACTGAAAAACTTAGAATATAAGAAACGCACAGTGTAGTACATAGTATATGAGTGAGTTGCACTGAAAAACTTAGATTTTACTGAAAAACCCGCATTACACGAAATGCACAGTGTAGTACATAGTATATGAGTGAGTTGCACTGAAAAACTTAGATTATAAGAAACGCACAGTGTAGTACATAGTATATGAGAGAGTTGCAATGAAAAAATTAGAATTTACTAAAAAACCCGGATTACACGAAATGCACAGTGTAGTACGTAGTATATGAGTGAGTTGCACTGAAAAACTTAGAATTTACTGAAATACCTGCATTAGACGAAATGCACAGTGTAGTACATAGTATATGAGTGAGTTGCACTGAAAAACTTAGAATTTACTGAAAAACCCGCATTACACGAAATGCACAGTGTAGTACATAGTATATGAGTGAGTTTCATTGAAAAACTTAGAATATAAGAATCGCACAGTGTAATACATAGTATATGAGGGAATTTTACTGAAAAAACTGGATTACACGAAATGCACAGTGTAGTACACAGTATATGAGTGAGTTGCACTGAAAAACTTAGAATATAAGAAACGCACAGTGTAATACATAGTATATGAGGGAGTTGCACTGAAAAACTTAGAATTTACTGAAAAACCCGCATTATACGAAATGCACAGTGTAGTATATAGGATATGAGTGAGTTTCACTGACAAACTTAGAATATAAGAAACACACAGTGTAGTACATAATATATAAGTGAGTTGCACTGAAAAACTTAGAATTTACTGAAAAACCCGGATTACACGAAATGCACATGTAGTACATAGTATATGAGTGAGTTGCACTGAAAAACTTAGAAAATAAGAAACGCATAGTGTAGTACATAGTATATGAGTGAGTTTTACTGAAAAACCCTGATAACATGAAATGCACAGTGTAGTACATAGTATATGAGTGAGTTGCACTGAAAAACTTAGATTATAAGAAACGCACAGTGTAGTACATACTATATGAGTGAATTGCCTTGAAAAACTTAGAATTTACTGAAAAACCCGGATTACACGAAATGCACAGTGTAGTACATAGTATATGAGTGAGTTGCACTGAAAAACTTAGAATATAAGAAAAGCACTTTGTAGTACATAGTATGTGAGTGAGTTGCCTTGAAAAACTTAGAATTTACTGAAAAACCCGGATTACACCAAATGCACAGTGTAGTACATAGTGTATGAGTGAGTTGCACTGAAAAACTTAGAATATAAGAAACGCACAGTGTAGTACATAGTATATGAGTGAGTTGCACTGAAAAACTTAGAATTTACTGAAAAACCCGCATTACACGAAATGCACAGTGTAGTACATAGTATATGAGTGAGTTGCACTGAAAAACTTAGATTATAAGAAACGCACAGTGTAGTACATAGTATATGAGAGAGTTGCAATGAAAAAATTAGAATTTACTAAAAAACCCGGATTACACGAAATGCACAGTGTAGTACGTAGTATATGAGGGAGTTGCACTGAAAAACTTAGAATTTACTGAAATACCTGCATTAGACGAAATGCACAGTGTAGTACATAGTATATGAGTGAGTTGCACTGAAAAACTTAGAATTTACTGAAAAACCCGCATTACACGAAATGCACAGTGTAGTACATAGTATATGAGTGAGTTTCATTGAAAAACTTAGAATATAAGAATCGCACAGTGTAATACATAGTATATGAGGGAATTTTACTGAAAAAACTGGATTACACGAAATGCACAGTGTAGTACACAGTATATGAGTGAGTTGCACTGAAAAACTTAGAATATAAGAAACGCACAGTGTAATACATATTATATGAGGGAGTTGCACTGAAAAACTTAGAATTTACTGAAAAACCCGCATTATACGAAATGCACAGTGTAGTATATAGGATATGAGTGAGTTTCACTGACAAACTTAGAATATAAGAAACACACAGTGTAGTACATAATATATAAGTGAGTTGCACTGAAAAACTTAGAATTTACTGAAAAACCCGGATTACACGAAATGCACATGTAGTACATAGTATATGAGTGAGTTGCACTGAAAAACTTAGAAAATAAGAAACGCATAGTGTAGTACATAGTATATGAGTGAGTTTTACTGAAAAACCCGGATTACAGGAAATGCACAGTGTAGTACATAGTATATGAGTGAGTTGCACTGAGAAACTTAGAACATAAGAAACGCACATTGTAGTACATAATATATGAGTGAGTTTTACTGAAAAAACCCGGATTACACGAAATGCACAATGTAGTACATAGTATATGAGTGAGTTGCACTGAAAAACTTAGAATTTACTGAAAAACCCGCATTACACGAAATGCACAGTGTAGTACATAGTATATGAGTGAGTTTTACTGAAAAACCCGGATAACACGAAATGCACAGTACATAGTATATGAGTGAGTTGCACTGAAAAACTTAGACTATAAGACACGCACAGTGTAGTACATAGTATATGAGTGAGTTGCACTGAAAAACTTAGAAAGTAAGAAACGCACAGTGTAGTACATATTATATGAGTGAGTTTCACTGAAAAACACTGATTACACGAAACGCACTGTGTAATACATAGTATATGAGTGAGTGGCCCTGAAAAACCATGACAACAGGAAACACAGAGTGTTGTTCATAATATATGAGTGAGTTGCACTGAAAAACCGTGATTACTCGAAACGCACAGTGTAGTATGAGTGAGTTGCACTAAAAATCTTAGAATATAAGAAACGCACAGTGTAGTACATAGTAATTGAGTGAGTTTCACTGAAAAACTTAGAATGTAAGAACCGCACAGTGTAGTACATAGTATATGAGTGAGTTGCACTGAGAAACTTAGAACATAAGAAACGCACATTGTAGTACATAGTATATGAGTGAGTTTTACTGAAAAATCCGGATTACACGAAATGCACTGTGTAGTATATAGTATATGAGTGAGTTGCACTGAAAGACTTAGAATTTACTTAAAAACCCGCATTACACGAAATGCACAGTGTAGTATATAGTGTATGAGAGAGTTGCACTGAAAAACTTAGAATATAAGAAAAGCACTTTGTAGTACATAGTATATGAGTGAGTTGCCTTGAAAAACTTAGAATTTACTGAAAAACCCGGATTACACGTATTGCACAGTGTAGTACATAGTATATGAGTGAGTTGCACTGAAAAACTTAGATTATAAGAAACGCACAGTGTAGTACATAGTATATGAGAGAGTTGCAATGAAAAAATTAGAATTTACTAAAAAACCCGGATTACACGAAATGCACAGTGTAGTATGTAGTATATGAGTGAGTTGCACTGAAAAACTTAGAATTTACTGAAATACCTGCATTAGACGAAATGCATAGTGTAGTACATAGTATATGAGTGAGTTGCACTGAAAAACTTAGAATTTACTGAAAAACCCGCATTACACGAAATGCACAGTGTAGTACATAGTATATGAGTGAGTTTCATTGAAAAACTTAGAATATAAGAATCGCACAGTGTAGTACATAGTATATGAGGGAATTTTACTGAAAAACCCGGATTACACGAAATGCACAGTGTAGTACACAGTATATGAGTGAGTTGCACTGAAAAACTTAGAATATAAGAAACGCACAGTGTAATACATAGTATATAAGGGAGTTGCACTGAAAAACTTAGAATTTACTGAAAAACCCGCATTATACGAAATGCACAGTGTAGTATATAGGATATGAGTGAGTTTCACTGACAAACTTAGAATATAAGAAACACACAGTGTAGTACATAATATATAAGTGAGTTGCACTGAAAAACTTAGAATTTACTGAAAAACCCGGATTACACGAAATGCACATGTAGTACATAGTATATGAGTGAGTTGCACTGAAAAACTTAGAAAATAAGAAACGCATAGTGTAGTACATAGTATATGAGTGAGTTTTACTGAAAAACCCGGATTACAGGAAATGCACAGTGTAGTACATAGTATATGAGTGAGTTAGACTGAGAAACTTAGAACATAAGAAACGCACATTGTAGTACATAGTATATGAGTGAGTTTTACTGAAAAACCCGGATTACACCAAATGCACAGTGTAGTACATAGTGTATGAGTGAGTTGCACTGAAAAACTTAGAATATAAGAAACGCACAGTGTAGTACATAGTATATGAGTGAGTTGCCTTGAAAAACTTAGAATTTACTGAAAAACCCGGATTACACGAAATGCACAGTGTAGTACATAGTATATGAGTGAGTTGCACTGAAAAACTTCGAATATGAGAAAAGCACTTTGTAGTACATAGTATATGAGTGAGTTGCCTTGAAAAACTTAGAATTTACTGAAAAACCAGGATTACACGAAATGCACAGTGTAGTACATAGTATATGAGTGAGTTGCACTGAGAAACTTAGAACATAAGAAACGCACATTGTAGTACATATTATATGAGTGAGTTTTACTGAAAAACCCGGATTACACGAAATGCACAGTGTAGTACATAGTGTATGAGTGAGTTCCACTGAAAAACTTAGAATATAAGAAACGCACAGTGTAGTACATAGTATATGAGTGAGTTGCCTTGAAAAACTTAGAATTTACTGAAAAACCCGGATTACACGAAATGCACAGTATAGTACATAGTATATGAGTGAGTTGCACTGAAAAACTTAGAATTTACTTAAAAACCCGCTTTACACGACATGCACAGTGTAGTACATAGTAATTGAGTGAGTTTCACTGAAAAACTTAGAATGTAAGAACCGCACAGTGTAGTACATAGTATATGAGTGAGTTGCACTGAGAAACTTAGAACATAAGAAACGCACATTGTAGTACAAAGTATATGAGTGAGATTTACTGAAAAACCCGGATTACACGAAATGCACAGTGTAGTATATAGTATATGAGTGAGTTGCACTGAAAAACTTAGAATTTACTTAAAAACCCGCATTACATGAAATGCACAGTGTAGTACATAGTGTATGAGTGAGTTGCACTGAAAAACTTAGAATATAAGAAACGCACACTGTAGTACATAGTATATGAGTGAGTTGCACTGAAAAACTTAGAAAGTAAGAAACGCACAGTGTAGTACATATTATATGAGTGAGTTGCACTGAAAAACACTGATTACACGAAACGCACTGTGTAATACATAGTATATGAGTGAGTGGCCCTGAAAAACCATGACAACAGGAAACACAGAGTGTTGTTCATAATATATGAGTGAGTTGCACTGAAAAACCGTGATTACTCGAAACGCACAGTGTAGTATGAGTGAGTTGCACTAAAAATCTTAGAATATAAGAAACGCACAGTGTAGTACATAGTAATTGAGTGAGTTTCACTGAAAAACTTAGAATGTAAGAACCGCACAGTGTAGTACATAGTATATGAGTGAGTTGCACTGAGAAACTTAGAACATAAGAAACGCACATTGTAGTACATAGTATATGAGTGAGTTTTACTGAAAAATCCGGATTACACGAAATGCACTGTGTAGTATATAGTATATGAGTGAGTTGCACTGAAAGACTTAGAATTTACTTAAAAACCCGCATTACACGAAATGCACAGTGTAGTATATAGTGTATGAGTGAGTTGCACTGAAAAACTTAGAATATAAGAAAAGCACTTTGTAGTACATAGTATATGAGTGAGTTGCATTGAAAAACTTAGAATTTACTGAAAAACCCGGATTACACGAAATGCACAGTGTAGTACATAGTATATGAGTGAGTTGCACTGAAAAAGTTAGAATTTACTTAAAAACCCGCTTTACAAGAAATGCACAGTGTAGTACATAGTACATGAGTGAGTTTCACTGAAAAACTTAGAATATAAGAATCGCACAGTGTAGTACATAGTATATGAGTGAGTTTTACTGAAAAACCCTGATAACATGAAATGCACAGTGTAGTACATAGTATATGAGTGAGTTGCACTGAAAAACTTAGATTATAAGAAACGCACAGTGTAGTACATACTATATGAGTGAATTGCCTTGAAAAACTTAGAATTTACTGAAAAACCCGGATTACACGAAATGCACAGTGTAGTACATAGTATATGAGTGAGTTGCACTGAAAAACTTAGAATATAAGAAAAGCACTTTGTAGTACATAGTATGTGAGTGAGTTGCCTTGAAAAACTTAGAATTTACTGAAAAACCCGGATTACACCAAATGCACAGTGTAGTACATAGTGTATGAGTGAGTTGCACTGAAAAACTTAGAATATAAGAAACGCACAGTGTAGTACATAGTATATGAGTGAGTTGCACTGAAAAACTTAGAATTTACTGAAAAACCCGCATTACACGAAATGCACAGTGTAGTACATAGTATATGAGTGAGTTGCACTGAAAAACTTAGATTATAAGAAACGCACAGTGTAGTACATAGTATATGAGAGAGTTGCAATGAAAAAATTAGAATTTACTAAAAAACCCGGATTACACGAAATGCACAGTGTAGTACGTAGTATATGAGGGAGTTGCACTGAAAAACTTAGAATTTACTGAAATACCTGCATTAGACGAAATGCACAGTGTAGTACATAGTATATGAGTGAGTTGCACTGAAAAACTTAGAATTTACTGAAAAACCCGCATTACACGAAATGCACAGTGTAGTACATAGTATATGAGTGAGTTTCATTGAAAAACTTAGAATATAAGAATCGCACAGTGTAATACATAGTATATGAGGGAATTTTACTGAAAAAACTGGATTACACGAAATGCACAGTGTAGTACACAGTATATGAGTGAGTTGCACTGAAAAACTTAGAATATAAGAAACGCACAGTGTAATACATAGTATATGAGGGAGTTGCACTGAAAAACTTAGAATTTACTGAAAAACCCGCATTATACGAAATGCACAGTGTAGTATATAGGATATGAGTGAGTTTCACTGACAAACTTAGAATATAAGAAACACACAGTGTAGTACATAATATATGAGTTGCACTGAAAAACTTAGAATTTACTGAAAAACCCGGATTACACGAAATGCACATGTAGTACATAGTATATGAGTGAGTTGCACTGAAAAACTTAGAAAATAAGAAACGCATAGTGTAGTACATAGTATATGAGTGAGTTTTACTGAAAAACCCGGATTACAGGAAATGCACAGTGTAGTACATAGTATATGAGTGAGTTGCACTGAGAAACTTAGAACATAAGAAACGCACATTGTAGTACATAATATATGAGTGAGTTTTACTGAAAAAACCCGGATTACACGAAATGCACAATGTAGTACATAGTATATGAGTGAGTTGCACTGAAAAACTTAGAATTTACTGAAAAACCCGCATTACACGAAATGCACAGTGTAGTACATAGTATATGAGTGAGTTTTACTGAAAAACCCGGATAACACGAAATGCACAGTACATAGTATATGAGTGAGTTGCACTGAAAAACTTAGACTATAAGACACGCACAGTGTAGTACATAGTATATGAGTGAGTTGCACTGAAAAACTTAGAAAGTAAGAAACGCACAGTGTAGTACATATTATATGAGTGAGTTTCACTGAAAAACACTGATTACACGAAACGCACTGTGTAATACATAGTATATGAGTGAGTGGCCCTGAAAAACCATGACAACAGGAAACACAGAGTGTTGTTCATAATATATGAGTGAGTTGCACTGAAAAACCGTGATTACTCGAAACGCACAGTGTAGTATGAGTGAGTTGCACTAAAAATCTTAGAATATAAGAAACGCACAGTGTAGTACATAGTAATTGAGTGAGTTTCACTGAAAAACTTAGAATGTAAGAACCGCACAGTGTAGTACATAGTATATGAGTGAGTTGCACTGAGAAACTTAGAACATAAGAAACGCACATTGTAGTACATAGTATATGAGTGAGTTTTACTGAAAAATCCGGATTACACGAAATGCACTGTGTAGTATATAGTATATGAGTGAGTTGCACTGAAAGACTTAGAATTTACTTAAAAACCCGCATTACACGAAATGCACAGTGTAGTATATAGTGTATGAGAGAGTTGCACTGAAAAACTTAGAATATAAGAAAAGCACTTTGTAGTACATAGTATATGAGTGAGTTGCCTTGAAAAACTTAGAATATACTGAAAAACCCGGATTACACGTATTGCACAGTGTAGTACATAGTATATGAGTGAGTTGCACTGAAAAAGTTAGAATTTACTTAAAAACCCGCTTTACAAGAAATGCACAGTGTAGTACATAGTACATGAGTGAGTTTCACTGAAAAACTTAGAATATAAGAATCGCACAGTGTAGTACATAGTATATGAGTGAGTTTTACTGAAAAACCCGGATAACACGAAATGCACAGTGTAGTACATAGTATATGAGTGAGTTGCACTGAAAAACTTAGATTATAAGAAACGCACAGTGTAGTACATACTATATGAGTGAGTTGCCTTGAAAAACTTAGAATTTACTGAAAAACCCGGATTACACGAAATGCACAGTGTAGTACATAGTATATGAGTGAGTTGCACTGAAAAACTTAGAATATAAGAAACGCACAGTGTAGTACATAGTATATGAGTGAGTTGCAATGTAAAAATTAGAATTTACTAAAAAACCCGGACTACACGAAATGCACAGTGTAGTACATAGTATATGAGTGAGTTGCACTGAAAAACTTAGAATATAAGAAAAGCACTTTGTAGTACATAGTATATGAGTGAGTTGCCTTGAAAAACTTAGAATTTACTGAAAAACCCGGATTACACCAAATGCACAGTGTAGTACATAGTGTATGAGTGAGTTGCACTGAAAAACTTAGAATATAAGAATCGCACAGTGTAGTACATAGTATATGAGGGAATTTTACTGAAAAACCCGGATTACACGAAATGCACAGTGTAGTACAGTATATGAGTGAGTTGCACTGAAAAACTTAGAATATAAGAAACGCACAGTGTAATACATAGTATATGAGGGAGTTGCACTGAAAAACTTAGAATTTACTGAAAAACCCGCATTATACGAAATGCACAGTGTAGTATATAGGATATGAGTGAGTTTCACTGACAAACTCAGAATATAAGAAACACACAGTGTAGTACATAATATATAAGTAAGTTGCACTGAAAAACTTAGAATTTACTGAAAAACCCGGATTACACGAAATGCACATGTAGTACATAGTATATAAGTGAGTTGCACTGAAAAACTTAGAAAATAAGAAACGCATAGTGTAGTACATAGTATATGAGTGAGTTTTACTGAAAAACCCGGATTACAGGAAATGCACAGTGTAGTACATAGTATAGGAGTGAGTTGCACTGAGAAACTTAGAACATAAGAAACGCACATTGTAGTACATAATATATGAGTGAGTTTTACTGAAAAACCCGGATTACACGAAATGCACAGTGTAGTACATAGTGTATGAGTGAGTTCCACTGAAAAACTTAGAATATAAGAAACGCACAGTGTAGTACATAGTATATGAGTGAGTTGCCTTGAAAAACTTAGAATTTACTGAAAAACCCGGATTACACGAAATGCACAGTGTAGTACATAGTATATGAGTGAGTTGCACTGAAAAACTTAGAATATGAGAAAAGCACTTTGTAGTACATAGTATAAGAGTGAGTTGCCTTGAAAAACTTAGAATTTACTGAAAAACCCGGATTACACGAAATGCACAGTGTAGTACATAGTATATGAGTGAGTTGCACTGAAAAACTTAGAATTTACTTAAAAACCCGCTTTACACGAAATGCACAGTGTAGTACATAGTAATTGAGTGAGTTTCACTGAAAAACTTAGAATGTAAGAACCGCACAGTGTAGTACATAGTATATGAGTGAGTTGCACTGAGAAACTTAGAACATAAGAAACGCACATTGTAGTACAAAGTATATGAGTGAGATTTACTGAAAAACCCGGATTACACGAAATGCACAGTGTAGTATATAGTATATGAGTGAGTTGCACTGAAAAACTTAGAATTTACTGAAAAACCCGCATTACACGAAATGCACAGTGTAGTACATAGTATATGAGTGAGTTGCACTGACAAACTTAGAATATAAGAAACACACAGTGTAGTACAAAATATATAAGTGAGTTGCACTGAAAAACTTAGAATTTACTGAAAAACCCGGATTACACGAAATGCACATGTAGTACATAGTATATGAGTGAGTTTTACTGAAAAACCCGGATTACAGGAAATGCACAGTGTAGTACATAGTATATGAGTGAGTTGCACTGAGAAACTTAGAACATAAGAAACGCACATTGTAGTACATAGTATATGAGTGAGTTTTACTGAAAAACCCGGATTACACCAAATGCACAGTGTAGTACATAGTGTATGAGTGAGTTGCACTGAAAAACTTAGAATATAAGAAACGCACAGTGTAGTACATAGTATATGAGTGAGTTGCCTTGAAAAACTTAGAATTTACTGAAAAACCCGGAATACACGAAATGCACAGTGTAGTACATAGTATATGAGTGAGTTGCACTGAAAAACTTCGAATATGAGAAAAGCACTTTGTAGTACATAGTATATGAGTGAGTTGCCTTGAAAAACTTAGAATTTACTGAAAAACCCGGATTACACGAAATGCACAGTGTAGTACATAGTATATGAGTGAGTTGCACTGAAAAACTTAGAATTTACTTAAAAACCCGCATTACACGAAATGCACAGTGTAGTACATAGTGTATGAGTGAGTTTCACTGAAAAACTTAGAATGTAAGAACCGCACAGTGTAGTACATAGTATATGAGTGAGTTGCACTGAGAAACTTAGAACATAAGAAACGTACATTGTAGTACAAAGTATATGAGTGAGTTTTACTGAAAAACCCGCGTACACGAAATGCACAGTGTAGTATATAGTATATGAGTGAGTTGCACTGAAAAACTTAGAATTTACTTAAAAACCCGCATTATATGAAATGCACAGTGTAGTACATAGTGTATGAGTGAGTTGCACTGAAAAACTTAGAATATAAGAAACGCACAGTGTAGTACATAGTATATGAGTGAGTTGCACTGAAAAACTTAGAATCTACTGAAAAACCCGCATTACACGAAATGCACAGTGTAGTACATAGTATATGAGTGAGTTGCACTGAAAAACTTAGATTATAAGAAACGCACAGTGTAGTACATATTATATGAGGGAATTTTACTGAAAAACCCGGATTACACGAAATGCACAGTGTAGTACACAGTATATGAGTGAGTTGCACTGAAAAACTTAGAATATAAGAAACGCTCAGTGTAATACATAGTATATGAGGGAGTTGCACTGAAAAACTTAGAATTTACTGAAAAACCCGCATTACACGAAATGCACAGTGTAGTATATAGTATATGAGTGAGTTTCACTGACAAACTTAGAATATAAGAAACACACAGTGTAGTACATAATATATAAGTGAGTTGCACTGAAAAACTTAGAATTTACTGAAAAACCCGGATTACACGAAATGCACATGTAGTACATAGTATATGAGTGAGTTGAACAGAAAAACTTAGAAAATAAGAAACGCATAGTTTATGAGTGAGTTTTACTGAAAAACCCGGATTACACGAAATGCACAGTGTAGTATACAGTATATGAGTGAGTTGCATTGAAAAACGTACAATTTACTTAAAATCCCGCATTACACGAAATGCACAGTGTAGTACATAGTGTATGAGTGAGTTGCACTGAAAAACTTAGAATATAAGAAACGCACAGTGTAGTACATAGTATATGAGTGAGTTGCCTTGAAAAACTTAGAATTTACTGAAAAACCCGGATTATACGAAATGCACAGTGTAGTACATAGTATATGAGTGAGTTGCACTGAAAAACCCGGATAACACGAAATGCACAGTACATAGTATATGAGTGAGTTGAACTGAAAAATGTAGAATATAAGACACGCACAGTGTAGTACATAGTATATGGATGAGTTGCACTGAAAAACTTAGAATTTACTGAAAAACCCGCATTACACGAAATGCAAAGTGTAGTACATATTATATGACTGAGTTTCCCTGACAACCTTAGAATATAAGAAACGCACAGTGTAGTACATAGTATATGAGTGAGTTTCACTGACAAACTCAGAATATAAGAAACACACAGTGTAGTACATAATATATAAGTAAGTTGCACTGAAAAACTTAGAATTTACTGAAAAACCCGGATTACACGAAATGCACATGTAGTACATAGTATATAAGTGAGTTGCACTGAAAAACTTAGAAAATAAGAAACGCATAGTGTAGTACATAGTATATGAGTGAGTTTTACTGAAAAACCCGGATTACAGGAAATGCACAGTGTAGTACATAGTATAGGAGTGAGTTGCACTGAGAAACTTAGAACATAAGAAACGCACATTGTAGTACATAATATATGAGTGAGTTTTACTGAAAAACCCGGATTACACGAAATGCACAGTGTAGTACATAGTGTATGAGTGAGTTCCACTGAAAAACTTAGAATATAAGAAACGCACAGTGTAGTACATAGTATATGAGTGAGTTGCCTTGAAAAACTTAGAATTTACTGAAAAACCCGGATTACACGAAATGCACAGTGTAGTACATAGTATATGAGTGAGTTGCACTGAAAAACTTAGAATATGAGAAAAGCACTTTGTAGTACATAGTATAAGAGTGAGTTGCCTTGAAAAACTTAGAATTTACTGAAAAACCCGGATTACACGAAATGCACAGTGTAGTACATAGTATATGAGTGAGTTGCACTGAAAAACTTAGAATTTACTTAAAAACCCGCTTTACACGAAATGCACAGTGTAGTACATAGTAATTGAGTGAGTTTCACTGAAAAACTTAGAATGTAAGAACCGCACAGTGTAGTACATAGTATATGAGTGAGTTGCACTGAGAAACTTAGAACATAAGAAACGCACATTGTAGTACAAAGTATATGAGTGAGATTTACTGAAAAACCCGGATTACACGAAATGCACAGTGTAGTATATAGTATATGAGTGAGTTGCACTGAAAAACTTAGAATTTACTGAAAAACCCGCATTACACGAAATGCACAGTGTAGTACATAGTATATGAGTGAGTTGCACTGACAAACTTAGAATATAAGAAACACACAGTGTAGTACAAAATATATAAGTGAGTTGCACTGAAAAACTTAGAATTTACTGAAAAACCCGGATTACACGAAATGCACATGTAGTACATAGTATATGAGTGAGTTTTACTGAAAAACCCGGATTACAGGAAATGCACAGTGTAGTACATAGTATATGAGTGAGTTGCACTGAGAAACTTAGAACATAAGAAACGCACATTGTAGTACATAGTATATGAGTGAGTTTTACTGAAAAACCCGGATTACACCAAATGCACAGTGTAGTACATAGTGTATGAGTGAGTTGCACTGAAAAACTTAGAATATAAGAAACGCACAGTGTAGTACATAGTATATGAGTGAGTTGCCTTGAAAAACTTAGAATTTACTGAAAAACCCGGAATACACGAAATGCACAGTGTAGTACATAGTATATGAGTGAGTTGCACTGAAAAACTTCGAATATGAGAAAAGCACTTTGTAGTACATAGTATATGAGTGAGTTGCCTTGAAAAACTTAGAATTTACTGAAAAACCCGGATTACACGAAATGCACAGTGTAGTACATAGTATATGAGTGAGTTGCACTGAAAAACTTAGAATTTACTTAAAAACCCGCATTACACGAAATGCACAGTGTAGTACATAGTGTATGAGTGAGTTTCACTGAAAAACTTAGAATGTAAGAACCGCACAGTGTAGTACATAGTATATGAGTGAGTTGCACTGAGAAACTTAGAACATAAGAAACGTACATTGTAGTACAAAGTATATGAGTGAGTTTTACTGAAAAACCCGCGTACACGAAATGCACAGTGTAGTATATAGTATATGAGTGAGTTGCACTGAAAAACTTAGAATTTACTTAAAAACCCGCATTATATGAAATGCACAGTGTAGTACATAGTGTATGAGTGAGTTGCACTGAAAAACTTAGAATATAAGAAACGCACAGTGTAGTACATAGTATATGAGTGAGTTGCACTGAAAAACTTAGAATCTACTGAAAAACCCGCATTACACGAAATGCACAGTGTAGTACATAGTATATGAGTGAGTTGCACTGAAAAACTTAGATTATAAGAAACGCACAGTGTAGTACATATTATATGAGGGAATTTTACTGAAAAACCCGGATTACACGAAATGCACAGTGTAGTACACAGTATATGAGTGAGTTGCACTGAAAAACTTAGAATATAAGAAACGCTCAGTGTAATACATAGTATATGAGGGAGTTGCACTGAAAAACTTAGAATTTACTGAAAAACCCGCATTACACGAAATGCACAGTGTAGTATATAGTATATGAGTGAGTTTCACTGACAAACTTAGAATATAAGAAACACACAGTGTAGTACATAATATATAAGTGAGTTGCACTGAAAAACTTAGAATTTACTGAAAAACCCGGATTACACGAAATGCACATGTAGTACATAGTATATGAGTGAGTTGAACAGAAAAACTTAGAAAATAAGAAACGCATAGTTTATGAGTGAGTTTTACTGAAAAACCCGGATTACACGAAATGCACAGTGTAGTATACAGTATATGAGTGAGTTGCATTGAAAAACGTACAATTTACTTAAAATCCCGCATTACACGAAATGCACAGTGTAGTACATAGTGTATGAGTGAGTTGCACTGAAAAACTTAGAATATAAGAAACGCACAGTGTAGTACATAGTATATGAGTGAGTTGCCTTGAAAAACTTAGAATTTACTGAAAAACCCGGATTATACGAAATGCACAGTGTAGTACATAGTATATGAGTGAGTTGCACTGAAAAACCCGGATAACACGAAATGCACAGTACATAGTATATGAGTGAGTTGAACTGAAAAATGTAGAATATAAGACACGCACAGTGTAGTACATAGTATATGGATGAGTTGCACTGAAAAACTTAGAATTTACTGAAAAACCCGCATTACACGAAATGCAAAGTGTAGTACATATTATATGACTGAGTTTCCCTGACAACCTTAGAATATAAGAAACGCACAGTGTAGTACATAGTATATGAGTGAGTTGCACTGAAAAACTTAGAATTTACTGAAAAACCCGCATTACACGAAATGCACAGTGTAGTACATAGTATATGAGTGAGTTGCACTGAAAAACTTAGATTATAAGAAACGCACAGTGTAGTACATAGTATATGAGTGAGTTGCACTGAAAAACTTAGAATTTAAGAAACGCACAGTGTAGTACATAGTATATGAGTGAGTTGCACTGAAAAACTTAGAATATAAGAAACGCACAGTGTAGTACATAGTATATGAGTGTGTTGCACTGAAAAACAGAATACAAGAAACGCACAGTGTAGTACATAGTATATGAGTGAGTTGCAATGAAAAACTTAGAATGTAAGAAACGCACAGTGTAGTACATAGTATATGAGTGAGTGGCACTGAAAAACCATGACTACAGGAAACACAGAGTGTTGTTCATAATATATGAGTGAGTTGCACTGAAAAACAGTGATTACTTGAAACATACAGTGTAGTATGAGTGAGTTGCACTGAAAATCTTAGAATATAAGAAACGCACAGTGTAGTACATAGTAATTGAGTGAGTTTCACTGAAAAACTTAGAATGTAAGAACCGCACAGTGTAGTACATAGTATATGAGTGAGTTGCACTGAGAATCTTAGAACATAAGAAACGCACATTGTAGTACATAGTATATGAGTGAGTTTTACTGAAAAACCCGGACTACACGAAATGCACAGTGTAGTATATAGTATATGAGTGAGTTGCACTGAAAAACATAGAATTTACTGAAAAACCCGCATTACACGAAATGCACAGAGTAGTACATAGTGTATGAGTGAGTTGCACTGAAAAACTTAGAATATAAGAAACGCACAGTGTAGTAAATAGTATATGAGTGAGTTGCACTGAAAATCTTAGAATTTACTGAAAAACCCGCATTACACGAAATGCACAGTGTAGTACATAGTATATGAGGGAATTTTACTGAAAAACCCGGATTACACGAAATGCACAGTGTAGTACACAGTATATGAGTGAGTTGCACTGAAAAACTTAGAATATAAGAAACGCACAGTGTAATACATAGTATATGAGGGAGTTGCACTGAAAAACTTAGAATTTACTGAAAAACCCGGATTACACGAAATGCACAGTGTAGTATATATTATATGAGTGAGTTTCACTGACAAACTTAGAATATAAGAAACGCACAGTGTAGTACATAATATATAAGTGAGTTGCACTGAAAAACTTAGAATTTACTGAAAAAACCCGGATTACACGAAATGCACAGTGTAGTACATAGTATATGAGTGAGTTGCACTGAAAAACTTAGAATATAAGAAACGCACAGTGTAGTACATAGTATATGAGTGAGTTGCATTGAAAAACTTAGAATTTATTGAAAAACCCGCATTAGACGAAATGCACAGTGTAGTACATAGTATATGAGTGAGTTGCACTGAAAAACTTAGAATTTACTGAAAAACACGCATTAGACGAAATGCACAGTGTAGTACATAGTATATGAGTGAATTGCACTGAAAAACTTAGAATTTACTGAAAAACCCGCATTAGACGAAATGAACAGTGTAGTACATAGTATATGAGCGAGTTGCACTGAAAAACTTAGAATTTACTGAAAAACCCGCATTAGACGAAATGCACAGTGTAGTACATTGTATATGAGTGAGTTGCACTGAAAAACTTAGAATTTACTGAAAAACCCGCATTAGACGAAATGCACAGTGTAGTACATTGTATATGAGTGAGTTGCACTGAAAAACTTAGAATTTACTGAAAAACCCGCATAAGACGAAATGCAAAGTGTAGTACATAGTATATGAGTGAATTGCACTGAAAACTTAGAATTTACTGAAAAACCCGCATTAGACGAAATGCACAGTGTAGTACATTGTATATGAGTGAGTTGCACTGAAAAACTTAGAATTTACTGAAAAACGTGCATTAGACGAAATGCACAGTGTAGTACATTGTATATGAGTGAGTTGCACTGAAAAACTTAGAATTTACTGAAAAAACCGCATTAGAAGAATTGCACAGTGTAGTACATAGTATATGAGTGAGTTGCACTGAAAAACTTAGAATTTACTGAAAAACCCGCATTAGACGAAAAGCACAGTGTAGTACATTGTATATGAGTGAGTTGCACTGAAAAACTTAGAATTTACTGAAAAACCCGCATTAGACGAAATGCACAGTGTAGTACATAGTATATGAGTGAGTTGCACTGAATAACTTAGAATTTACTGAAAAACCCGCATTACACGAAATGCACAGTGTAGTACATAGTATATGAGGGAATTTTACTGAAAAACCCGATTACACGAAATGCACAGTGTAGTACACAGTATATGAGTGAGTTGCACTGAAAAACTTAGAATTTACTGATAAACCCTTATTACAAGAAATGCACAGTGTAGTACATAGTATATGAGTGAGTTGCACTGAAAAACTTAGAATACAAGAAACGCACAGTGTAGTACATAGTATATGAGTGAGTTGCACTGAAAAACTTAGAATATAAGAAACGCACAGTGTAGTACATAGTATATGAGTGAGTTGCACTGAAAAACTTAGAATATAAGAAACGCACAGTGTAGTACATAGTATATGAGTGAGTTGCACTGAAAAACTTAGAATTTACTGAAAAACCCGCATTACACGAAATGCACAGTGTAGTACATAGTATATGAGGGAATTTTACTGAAAAACCCGGATTACACGAAATGCACAGTGTAGTACACAGTACATGAGTGAGTTGCACTGAAAAACTTAGAATATAAGAAACGCACAGTGTCATACATAGTATATGAGGGAGTTGCACTGAAAAACTTAGAATTTACTGAAAAACCCGCATTACACGAAATGCACAGTGTAGTATATAGTATATGAGTGAGTTTCACTGACAAACTTAGAATATAAGAAACGCACAGTGTAGTACATAATATATAAGTGAGTTGCACTGAAAAACTTAGAATTTACTGAAAAAACCCGGATTACACGAAATGCACATGTAGTACATAGTATATGAGTGAGTTGCACTGAGAAACTTAGAACATAAGAAACGCACATTGTAGTACATAGTATATGAGTGAGTTTTACTGAAAAACCTGGATTACACGAAATGCACAGTGTAGTACACAGTATATGAGTGAGTTGCACTGAAAAACTTAGAATTTACTTAAAAACCCGCATTACACGAAATGCACAGTGTAGTATATAGTATATGAGTGAGTTTCACTTACAAACTTTGAATATAAGAAACGCACAGTGTAGTACATAATATATAAGTGAGTTGCACTGAAAAACTTATAATTTACTGAAAAACCCGGATTAAACGAAATGCACATGTAGTACATAGTATATGAGTGAGTTGCACTAAAAAACTTAGAAAATAAGAAACGCATAGTGTAGTACATAGTATATGAGTGAGTTTTAATGAAAAACCCGGATTACAGGAAATGCACAGTGTAGTACATAGTATATGAGTGAGTTGCACTGAGAAACTTAGAACATAAGAAACGCACATTGCAGTACATAGTATATGAGTGAGTTTTACTGACAAACCCGGATTACACGAAATGCACAGTGTAGTATATAGTATATGAGTGAGTTGCACTGAAAAACTTAGAATATAAGAAACGCACAGTGTAGTACATAGTATATGAGTGAGTTGCACTGAAAAACTTAGAATTTATTGAAAAACACGCAGTAGACGAAATGCACAGTGTAGTACATAGTATATGAGTGAGTTGCACTGAAAAACTTAGAATTTACTGAAAAACACGCATTAGACGAAATGCACAGTGTAGTACATAGTATATGAGTGAATTGCACTGAAAAACTTAGAATTTACTGAAAAAACCGCATTAGAAGAAATGAACAGTGTAGTACATAGTATATGAGTGAGTTGCACTGAAAAACTTAGAATTTACTGAAAAACCCGCATTAGACGAAATGCACAGTGTAGTACATTGTATATGAGTGAGTTGCACTGAAAAACTTAGAATATAAGAAACGCACAGTGTAGTACATAGTATATGAGTGAGTTGCACTCAAAAACTTAGAATATAAGAAACGCACAGTGTAGTACATAGTATATGAGTGAGTTGCACTCAAAAACTTAGAATATAAGAAACGCACAGTGTAGTACATAGTATATGAGTGAGTTGCACTGAAAAACTTAGAATATAAGAAACGCACAGTGTAGTACATAGTATATGAGTGAGTTGCACTGAAAAACTTAGAATATAAGAAACGCACAGTGTAGTACAAAGTATATGAGTGAGTTGCACTGAAAAACTTAGAATATAAGAAACGCACAGTGTAGTACATAGTATATGAGTGAGTTGCACTGAAAAACTTAGAATATAAGAAACGCACAGTGTAGTACATAGTAATGAGTGAGTTGCACTGAAAAACTTAGAATATAAGAAACGCACAGTGTAGTACATAGTATATGAGTGAGTTGCACTGAAAAACTTAGAATTTACTGAAAAACCCGCATTAGACGAAATGAACAGTGTAGTACATAGTATATGAGTGAATTGCACTGAAAAACTTATAATTTACTGAAAAACCCGCATTAGACGAAATGAACAGTGTAGTACATAGTATATGAGTGAGTTGCACTGAAAAACTTAGAATTTACTGAAAAACCCGCATTAGACGAAATGCACAGTGTAGTACATTGTATATGAGTGAGTTGCACTGAAAAACTTAGAATTTACTGAAAAACCCGCATTAGACGAAATGCACAGTGTAGTACATTGTATATGAGTGAGTTGCACTGAAAAACTTAGAATTTACTGAAAAACCCGCATTAGACGAAATGCACAGTGTAGTACATTGTATATGAGTGAGTTGCACTGAAAAACTTAGAATTTACTGAAAAACCCGCATAAGACGAAATGCACAGTGTAGTACATAGTATATGAGTGAATTGCACTGAAAACTTAGAATTTACTGAAAAACCCGCATTAGACGAAATGCACAGTGTAGTACATTGTATATGAGTGAGTTGCACTGAAAAACTTAGAATTTACTGAAAAACCTGCATTAGACGAAATGCACAGTGTAGTACATTGTATATGAGTGAGTTGCACTGAAAAACTTAGAATTTACTGAAAAACCCGCATTAGACAAAAAGCACAGTGTAGTACATTGTATATGAGTGAGTTGCACTGAAAAACTTAGAATTTACTGAAAAACCCGCATTAGACGAAATGCACAGTGTAGTATATAGTATATGAGTGAGTTGCACTGAATAACTTAGAATTTACTGAAAAACCCGCATTAGACGAAATGCACAGTGTAATACATTGTATATGAGTGAGTTGCACTGAAAAACTTAGAATTTACTGATAAACCCGCATTAGACGAAATGCACACTGTAGTACATTGTATATGAGTGAGTTGCACTGAAAAACTTAGAATTTACTGAAAAAACCGCATTAGACGAAATGCACAGTGTAGTACATTGTATATGAGTGAGTTGCACTGAAAACTTAGAATTTACTGAAAAACCCGCATTAGACGAAATGCACAGTGTAGTACATTGTATATGAGTGAGTTGCACTGAAAAACTCAGAATTTACTGAAAAACCTGCATTAGACGAAATGCACAGTGTAGTACATTGTATATGAGTGAGTTGCACTGAAAAACTTAGAATTTACTGAAAAACCCGCATTAGAAGAATTGCACAGTGTAGTACATAGTATATGAGTGAGTTGCACTGAAAAACTTAGAATTTACTGAAAAACCCGCATTAGACGAAAAGCACAGTGTAGTACATTGTATATGAGTGAGTTGCACTGAAAAAATTAGAATTTACTGAAAAACCCGCATTAGACGAAATGCACAGTGTAGTACATAGTATATGAGTGAGTTGCACTGAATAACTTAGAATTTACTGAAAAACCCGCATTAGACGAAATGCACAGTGTAATACATTGTATATGAGTGAGTTGCACTGAAAAACTTAGAATTTACTGATAAACCCGCATTAGACGAAATGCACAGTGTAGTACATTGTATATGAGTGAGTTGCACTGAAAAACTTAGAATTTACTGAAAAACCCGCATTAGAAGAAATGCACAGTGTAGTACATTGTATATGAGTGAGTTGCACTGAAAAACTTAGAATTTACTGAAAAACCCGCATTAGACGAAATGCACAGTGTAGTACATTGTATATGAGTGAGTTGCACTGAAAAACTTAGAATTTACTGAAAAACCCGCATTAGACGAAATGCACAGTGTACTACATTGTATATGAGTGAGTTGCACTGAAAAACTTAGAATTTATTGAAAAACCCGCATTAGACGAAATGCACGTTGTAGTACATTGTATATGAGTGAGTTGCACTGAAAAACTTAGAATTTACTGAAAAACTCGCATTAGAAGAAATGCACAGTGTAGTACATTGTATATGAGTGAGTTGCACTGAAAAACTTAGAATTTACTGAAAAACCCGCATTAGACGAAATGCACAGTGTAGTACATAGTAAATGAGTGAGTTGCACTGAAAAACTTAGAATTTACTGAAAAACCCGCATTAGACGAAATGCACAGTGTAGTACATTGTATATGAGTGAGTTGCACTGAAAAACTTAGAATTTACTGAAATACCCGCATTAGACGAAATGCACAGTGTAGTACATAGTATATGAGTGAGTTGCACTGAAAAACTTAGAATTTACTGAAAAACCCGCATTAGACGAAATGCACAGTGTTGTACATAGTATATGAGTGAGTTGCACTGAAAAACTTAGAATTTACTGAAAAACCCGCATTAGCCGAAATGCACAGTGTAGTACATAGTATATGAGTGAGTTGCACTGAAAAACTTAGAATTTACTGAAAAACCCGCATTAGACGAAATGCACAGTGTAGTACATAGTATATGAGTGAGTTGCACTGAAAAACTTAGAATTTACTGAAAAACCCGCATTAGACGAAATGCACAGTGTAGTACATTGTATATGAGTGAGTTGCACTGAAAAACTTAGAATTTACTGAAAAACCCGCATTAGACGAAATGCACAGTGTAGTACATAGTATATGAGTGAGTTGCACTGAAAAACTTAGAATTTACTGAAAAACCCGCATTAGACGAAAAGCACAGTGTAGTACATAGTATATGAGTGAATTGCACTGAAAACTTAGAATTTACTGAAAAACCCGCATTAGACGAAATGCACAGTGTAGTACATTGTATATGAGTGAGTTGCACTGAAAAACTTAGAATTTACTGAAAAACCTGCATTAGACGAAATGCACAGTGTAGTACATTGTATATGAGTGAGTTGCACTGAAAAACTTAGAATTTACTGAAAAACCCGAATTAGAAGAATTGCACAGTGTAGTACATAGTATATGAGTGAGTTGCACTGAAAAACTTAGAATTTACTGAAAAACCCGCATTAGACGAAAAGCACAGTGTAGTACATTGTATATGAGTGAGTTGCACTGAAAAACTTAGAATTTACTGAAAAACCCGCATTAGACGAAATGCACAGTGTAGTACATAGTATATGAGTGAGTTGCACTGAATAACTTAGAATTTACTGAAAAACCCGCATTAGACGAAATGCACAGTGTAATACATTGTATATGAGTGAGTTGCACTGAAAAACTTAGAATTTACTGATAAACCCGCATTAGACGAAATGCACAGTGTAGTACATTGTATATGAGTGAGTTGCACTGAAAAACTTAGAATTTATTGAAAAACCCGCATTAGAAGAAATGCACAGTGTAGTACATTGTATATGAGTGAGTTGCACTGAAAAACTTAGAATTTACTGAAAAACCCGCATTAGACGAAATGCACAGTGTAGTACATTGTATATGAGTGAGTTGCACTGAAAAACTTAGAATTTACTGAAAAACCCGCATTAGACGAAATGCACAGTGTACTACATTGTATATGAGTGAGTTGCACTGAAAAACTTAGAATTTATTGAAAAACCCGCATTAGACGAAATGCACAGTGTAGTACATTGTATATGAGTGAGTTGCACTGAAAAACTTAGAATTTACTGAAAAACCCGCATTAGACGAAATGCACAGTGTAGTACATTGTATATGAGTGAGTTGTACTGAAAAACTTAGAATTTACTGAAAAACCCGCATTAGACGAAATGCACAGTGTAGTACATAGTAAATGAGTGAGTTGCACTGAAAAACTTAGAATTTACTGAAAAACCCGCATTAGACGAAATGCACAGTGTAGTACATTGTATATGAGTGAGTTGCACTGAAAAACTTAGAATTTACTGAAATACCCGCATTAGACGAAATGCACAGTGTAGTACATAGTATATGAGTGATTTGCACTGAAAAACTTAGAATTTACTGAAAAACCCGCATTAGACGAAATGCACAGTGTACTACATAGTATTTGAGTGAGTTGCACTGAAAAACTTAGAATTTACTGAAAAACCCGCATTAGACGAAATGCACAGTGTAGTACATTGTATATGAGTGAGTTGCACTGAAAAACTTAGAATTTACTGAAAAACCCGCATTAGACGAAATGCACAGTGTAGTACATAGTATATGAGTGAGTTGCACTGAAAAACTTAGAATTTACTGAAAAACCCGCATTAGACGAAAAGCACAGTGTAGTACATAGTATATGAGTGAATTGCACTGAAAACTTAGAATTTACTGAAAAACCCGCATTAGACGAAATGCACAGTGTAGTACATTGTATATGAGTGAGTTGCACTGAAAAACTTAGAATTTACTGAAAAACCTGCATTAGACGAAATGCACAGTGTAGTACATTGTATATGAGTGAGTTGCACTGAAAAACTTAGAATTTACTGAAAAACCCGAATTAGAAGAATTGCACAGTGTAGTACATAGTATATGAGTGAGTTGCACTGAAAAACTTAGAATTTACTGAAAAACCCGCATTAGACGAAAAGCACAGTGTAGTACATTGTATATGAGTGAGTTGCATTGAAAAACTTAGAATTTACTGAAAAACCCGCATTAGACGTAATGCACAGTGTAGTACATTGTATATGAGTGAGTTGCACTGAAAAACTTAGAATTTACTGAAAAACCTGCATTAGACGAAATGCACACTGTAGTACATTATATATGAGTGAGTTGCACTGAAAAACTTAGAATTTACTGAAAAACCCGCATTAGAAGAATTGCACAGTGTAGTACATAGTATATGAGTGAGTTGCACTGAAAAACTTAGAATTTACTGAAAAACCCGCATTAGACGAAAAGCACAGTGTAGTACATTGTATATGAGTGAGTTGCACTGAAAAACTTAGAATTTACTGAAAAACCCGCATTAGACGAAATGCACAGTGTAGTATATAGTATATGAGTGAGTTGCACTGAATAACTTAGAATTTACTGAAAAACCCGCATTAGACGAAATGCACAGTGTAATACATTGTATATGAGTGAGTTGCACTGAAAAACTTAGAATTTACTGAAAAAACCGCATTAGACGAAATGCACAGTGTAGTACATTGTATATGAGTGAGTTGCACTGAAAAACTTAGAATTTACTGAAAAACCCGCATTAGACGAAATGCACAGTGTAGTACATTGTATATGAGTGAGTTGCACTGAAAAACTTAGAATTTACTGAAAAACCCGCATTAGACGAAATGCACAGTGTAGTACATAGTATATGAGTGAGTTGCACTGAAAAACTTAGAATTTACTGAAAAACCCGCATTAGACGAAAAGCACAGTGTAGTACATAGTATATGAGTGAATTGCACTGAAAACTTAGAATTTACTGAAAAACCCGCATTAGACGAAATGCACAGTGTAGTACATTGTATATGAGTGAGTTGCACTGAAAAACTTAGAATTTACTGAAAAACCCGCATTAGACGAAATGCACAGTGTAGTACATAGTATATGAGTGAGTTGCACTGAAAAACTTAGAATTTACTGAAAAACCCGCATTAGACGAAAAGCACAGTGTAGTACATAGTATATGAGTGAATTGCACTGAAAACTTAGAATTTACTGAAAAACCCGCATTAGACGAAATGCACAGTGTAGTACATTGTATATGAGTGAGTTGCACTGAAAAACTTAGAATTTACTGAAAAACCTGCATTAGACGAAATGCACAGTGTAGTACATTGTATATGAGTGAGTTGCACTGAAAAACTTAGAATTTACTGAAAAACCCGAATTAGAAGAATTGCACAGTGTAGTACATAGTATATGAGTGAGTTGCACTGAAAAACTTAGAATTTACTGAAAAACCCGCATTAGACAAAAAGCACAGTGTAGTACATTGTATATGAGTGAGTTGCACTGAAAAACTTAGAATTTACTGAAAAACCCGCATTAGACGAAATGCACAGTGTAGTACATTGTATATGAGTGAGTTGCACTGAAAAACTTAGAATTTACTGAAAAACCTGCATTAGACGAAATGCACACTGTAGTACATTATATATGAGTGAGTTGCACTGAAAAACTTAGAATTTACTGAAAAACCCACATTAGAAGAATTGCACAGTGTAGTACATAGTATATGAGTGAGTTGCACTGAAAAACTTAGAATTTACTGAAAAACCCGCATTAGACGAAAAGCACAGTGTAGTACATTGTATATGAGTGAGTTGCACTGAAAAACTTTGAATTTACTGAAAAACCCGCATTAGACGAAATGCACAGTGTAGTATATAGTATATGAGTGAGTTGCACTGAATAACTTAGAATTTACTGAAAAACCCGCATTAGACGAAATGCACAGTGTAATACATTGTATATGAGTGAGTTGCACTGAAAAACTTAGAATTTACTGAAAAAACCGCATTAGACGAAATGCACAGTGTAGTACATTGTATATGAGTGAGTTGCACTGAAAAACTTAGAATTTACTGAAAAACCCGCATTAGACGAAATGCACAGTGTAGTACATTGTATATGAGTGAGTTGCACTGAAAAACTTAGAATTTACTGAAAAACCCGCATTAGACGAAATGCACAGTGTAGTACATAGTATATGAGTGAGTTGCACTGAAAAACTTAGAATTTACTGAAAAACCCGCATTAGACGAAAAGCACAGTGTAGTACATAGTATATGAGTGAATTGCACTGAAAACTTAGAATTTACTGAAAAACCCGCATTAGACGAAATGCACAGTGTAGTACATTGTATATGAGTGAGTTGCACTGAAAAACTTAGAATTTACTGAAAAACCTGCATTAGACGAAATGCACAGTGTAGTACATTGTATATGAGTGAGTTGCACTGAAAAACTTAGAATTTACTGAAAAACCCGCATTAGAAGAATTGCACAGTGTAGTACATAGTATATGAGTGAGTTGCACTGAAAAACTTAGAATTTACTGAAAAACCCGCATTAGACGATAAGCACAGTGTAGTACATTGTATATGAGTGAGTTGCACTGAAAAACTTAGAATTTACTGAAAAACCCGCATTAGACGAAATGCACAGTGTAGTACATAGTATATGAGTGAGTTGCACTGAATAACTTAGAATTTACTGAAAAACCCGCATTAGACGAAATGCACAGTGTAATACATTGTTTATGAGTGAGTTGCACTGAAAAACTTAGAATTTACTGAAAAACCCGCATTAGACGAAATGCACAGTGTAGTACATTGTATATGAGTGAGTTGCACTGAAAAACTTAGAATTTACTGAAAAACCCGCATTAGAAGAAATTCACAGTGTAGTACATTGTATATGAGTGAGTTGCACTGAAAAACTTAGAATTTACTGAAAAACCCGCATTAGACGAAATGCACAGTGTAGTACATTGTATATGAGTGAGTTGCACTGAAAAACTTCGAATTTACTGAAAAACCCGCATTAGACGAAATGCACAGTGTACTACATTGTATATGAGTGAGTTGCACTGAAAAACTTAGAATTTACTGAAAAACCCGCATTAGAAGAAATGCACAGTGTAGTACATTGTATATGAGTGAGTTGCACTGAAAAACTTAGAATTTACTGAAAAACCCGCATTAGACGAAATGCACAGTGTAGTACATTGTATATGAGTGAGTTGCACTGAAAAACTTAGAATTTACTGAAAAACCCGCATTAGACGAAATGCACAGTGTAGTACATAGTAAATGAGTGAGTTGCACTGAAAAACTTAGAATTTACTGAAAAACCCGCATTAGACGAAATGCACAGTGTAGTACATTGTATATGAGTGAGTTGCACTGAAAAACTTAGAATTTACTGAAATACCCGCATTAGACGAAATGCACAGTGTAGTACATAGTATATGAGTGAGTTGCACTGAAAAACTTAGAATTTACTGAAAAACCCGCATTAGACGAAATGCACAGTGTAGTACATAGTATATGAGTGAGTTGCACTGAAAAACTTAGAATTTACTGAAAAACCCGCATTAGACGAAATGCACAGTGTAGTACATAGTATATGAGTGAGTTGCACTGAAAAACTTAGAATTTACTGAAAAACCCGCATTAGACGAAATGCACAGTGTAGTACATTGTATATGAGTGAGTTGCACTGAAAAACTTAGAATTTACTGAAAAACCCGCATTAGAAGAATTGCACAGTGTAGTACATAGTATATGAGTGAGTTGCACTGAAAAACTTAGAATTTACTGAAAAACCCGCATTAGACGAAAAGCACAGTGTAGTACATTGTATATGAGTGAGTTGCACTGAAAAAATTAGAATTTACTGAAAAACCCGCATTAGACGAAATGCACAGTGTAGTACATAGTATATGAGTGAGTTGCACTGAATAACTTAGAATTTACTGAAAAACCCGCATTAGACGAAATGCACAGTGTAATACATTGTATATGAGTGAGTTGCACTGAAAAACTTAGAATTTACTGATAAACCCGCATTAGACGAAATGCACAGTGTAGTACATTGTATATGAGTGAGTTGCACTGAAAAACTTAGAATTTACTGAAAAACCCGCATTAGAAGAAATGCACAGTGTAGTACATTGTATATGAGTGAGTTGCACTGAAAAACTTAGAATTTACTGAAAAACCCGCATTAGACGAAATGCACAGTGTAGTACATTGTATATGAGTGAGTTGCACTGAAAAACTTAGAATTTACTGAAAAACCCGCATTAGACGAAATGCACAGTGTACTACATTGTATATGAGTGAGTTGCACTGAAAAACTTAGAATTTATTGAAAAACCCGCATTAGACGAAATGCACGTTGTAGTACATTGTATATGAGTGAGTTGCACTGAAAAACTTAGAATTTACTGAAAAACCCGCATTAGACGAAATGCACAGTGTAGTACATAGTAAATGAGTGAGTTGCACTGAAAAACTTAGAATTTACTGAAAAACCCGCATTAGACGAAATGCACAGTGTAGTACATTGTATATGAGTGAGTTGCACTGAAAAACTTAGAATTTACTGAAATACCCGCATTAGACGAAATGCACAGTGTAGTACATAGTATATGAGTGAGTTGCACTGAAAAACTTAGAATTTACTGAAAAACCCGCATTAGACGAAATGCACAGTGTAGTACATTGTATATGAGTGAGTTGCACTGAAAAACTTAGAATTTACTGAAAAACCCGCATTAGACGAAATGCACAGTGTAGTACATAGTAAATGAGTGAGTTGCACTGAAAAACTTAGAATTTACTGAAAAACCCGCATTAGACGAAATGCACAGTGTAGTACATTGTATATGAGTGAGTTGCACTGAAAAACTTAGAATTTACTGAAATACCCGCATTAGACGAAATGCACAGTGTAGTACATAGTATATGAGTGAGTTGCACTGAAAAACTTAGAATTTACTGAAAAACCCGCATTAGACGAAATGCACAGTGTAGTACATAGTATATGAGTGAGTTGCACTGAAAAACTTAGAATTTACTGAAAAACCCGCATTAGACGAAATGCACAGTGTAGTACATAGTATATGAGTGAGTTGCACTGAAAAACTTAGAATTTACTGAAAAACCCGCATTAGACGAAATGCACAGTGTAGTACATTGTATATGAGTGAGTTGCACTGAAAAACTTAGAATTTACTGAAAAACCCGCATTAGAAGAATTGCACAGTGTAGTACATAGTATATGAGTGAGTTGCACTGAAAAACTTAGAATTTACTGAAAAACCCGCATTAGACGAAAAGCACAGTGTAGTACATTGTATATGAGTGAGTTGCACTGAAAAAATTAGAATTTACTGAAAAACCCGCATTAGACGAAATGCACAGTGTAGTACATAGTATATGAGTGAGTTGCACTGAATAACTTAGAATTTACTGAAAAACCCGCATTAGACGAAATGCATAGTGTAATACATTGTATATGAGTGAGTTGCACTGAAAAACTTAGAATTTACTGATAAACCCGCATTAGACGAAATGCACAGTGTAGTACATTGTATATGAGTGAGTTGCACTGAAAAACTTAGAATTTACTGAAAAACCCGCATTAGAAGAAATGCACAGTGTAGTACATTGTATATGAGTGAGTTGCACTGAAAAACTTAGAATTTACTGAAAAACCCGCATTAGACGAAATGCACAGTGTAGTACATTGTATATGAGTGAGTTGCACTGAAAAACTTAGAATTTACTGAAAAACCCGCATTAGACGAAATGCACAGTGTACTACATTGTATATGAGTGAGTTGCACTGAAAAACTTAGAATTTATTGAAAAACCCGCATTAGACGAAATGCACGTTGTAGTACATTGTATATGAGTGAGTTGCACTGAAAAACTTAGAATTTACTGAAAAACTCGCATTAGAAGAAATGCACAGTGTAGTACATTGTATATGAGTGAGTTGCACTGAAAAACTTAGAATTTACTGAAAAACCCGCATTAGACGAAATGCACAGTGTAGTACATAGTAAATGAGTGAGTTGCACTGAAAAACTTAGAATTTACTGAAAAACCCGCATTAGACGAAATGCACAGTGTAGTACATTGTATATGAGTGAGTTGCACTGAAAAACTTAGAATTTACTGAAATACCCGCATTAGACGAAATGCACAGTGTAGTACATAGTATATGAGTGAGTTGCACTGAAAAACTTAGAATTTACTGAAAAACCCGCATTAGACGAAATGCACAGTGTTGTACATAGTATATGAGTGAGTTGCACTGAAAAACTTAGAATTTACTGAAAAACCCGCATTAGCCGAAATGCACAGTGTAGTACATAGTATATGAGTGAGTTGCACTGAAAAACTTAGAATTTACTGAAAAACCCGCATTAGACGAAATGCACAGTGTAGTACATAGTATATGAGTGAGTTGCACTGAAAAACTTAGAATTTACTGAAAAACCCGCATTAGACGAAATGCACAGTGTAGTACATTGTATATGAGTGAGTTGCACTGAAAAACTTAGAATTTACTGAAAAACCCGCATTAGACGAAATGCACAGTGTAGTACATAGTATATGAGTGAGTTGCACTGAAAAACTTAGAATTTACTGAAAAACCCGCATTAGACGAAAAGCACAGTGTAGTACATAGTATATGAGTGAATTGCACTGAAAACTTAGAATTTACTGAAAAACCCGCATTAGACGAAATGCACAGTGTAGTACATTGTATATGAGTGAGTTGCACTGAAAAACTTAGAATTTACTGAAAAACCTGCATTAGACGAAATGCACAGTGTAGTACATTGTATATGAGTGAGTTGCACTGAAAAACTTAGAATTTACTGAAAAACCCGAATTAGAAGAATTGCACAGTGTAGTACATAGTATATGAGTGAGTTGCACTGAAAAACTTAGAATTTACTGAAAAACCCGCATTAGACGAAAAGCACAGTGTAGTAC